>NC_060200.1:2790000-3075113 GCF_020623625.1 Saccharomycodes ludwigii
ACCTCCACACCAAGCATAGCCGTTGAGGCAACTTCAAAAATTATAAAAGATGTTGATGGAATTGATGTCAACGCAGGTTGCCCTAAACATTTTTCTATTCATTCAGGTATGGGAGCTGCATTGTTAAAGACTCCAGACAAGTTGTGTACCATTCTAAAAGAATTAGTGGAAAAAATTGGTAATCCAAATAATAAACCTATAAGCGTTAAAATAAGAATTCTAGATCACAAGGAAGATACTTTGAATTTAGTAGAAAAATTATGTCAAACGGGTATCAAAAATCTAACAGTCCACTGCAGAACACCAATAATGAGGAATAGGGAACTCCCCATTAGAGATTATATACCATTTATCTTTGACATTTGTGAAAAAAATGGTGTAAGCTTAATAATGAACGGTGGATTGAAAAATCGCAAACATTTTTTCGAAATTAAAGAAAAAATGAAATTAAACAATAAAATTGGCGGAATGTTTGCTGACTGTGCTGAAGCTAATCCGAGTATCTTTAGTGAATCACCGCTCTATTGGTTCCAAGTCGTAAAGGATTACATTGAGGTTGCCAATCAATTTGATCATTCTGTTCACAATGTTAAATATTCTTTGACAAGAATTATACCTGGCAAGTCCAAATTGTATCAGCTTATAACGAGAAGTAAATCCTTAAAAGAAATTAACTACATTTTAACAAATTACATTCTAGATAACAAAACTGGCGAAGCTGATAAAGTAAATGCTGAAAAGTATTTAGATGAATGCAGAGAAAAGGAAAAAATAGTCAAACAAGAATTGAATAAACTCAAACAAGAACAAGCAAAGCATAAGCTTGTTCCAGATATCGTGAATGCTACTAATAATCTTAAAGCTAATAAAAGGCATAAAACTTAAAGATCCTTAGCTTTCTTAATTACATTGCATTTATTTTTTTTTTTTCTTCTCATATATTCTTATTATATCATATATAGATATAGATATATATATATATATATATATATATATAAATACATATATTTCTTTTTTATTTTCATTAAGACAGAACAAAAAACGTAAAAGAAAATTATGAATTTACATCTTTTAATAATCAACTAAGTAATATATATATATATACGTATGTATGTATAGGGAAAAAAAAAAAAGTTAAATAAAAACAGGCAAACACAATATGATATAAAAAAAATTAAAGTTTATATCGTAAAAAAAAAAACAGGCATAACAAAAGAGAAAATAAAGTCAAGTTTATTTCAAATTCTTTAAAATCTTTTCCTTATCAGAAGCAGATAATAGTTTCAAAACTTCAGATAATCCAACAATAGCATTATCATGATCACTTCTCAAGGACTTGGCTAGATTTTGAGCAATAGCTTCAACCTTGATAGATTTTAATTTTTCGTCTAACAACTGGTAATTCTCTTCTACCCAATTCGTAACTTGTCTATCATCTTGTTGATTAACAGAAGCTGGATACCATGATCTGATTCTGGCAAGCAACTCTAACCTGGAAGCTGATGGTAGTTCAGATTGTAATCTTCTGCACAAATATTCTTCGTTCAACTTTCTTCTCAACCTCCAGAAAAAGTAACGACGAGCATTAGTCCATTTCAAGGCTTCTCTAATAACATGTTTAGCCAGCATACGGTCAGATCTATCATGCAAATCAGCAAATTGAACAGTAATTTGATGATAAATTGGTAACAACCATTTTTCACGTTGAGCCAAAGCTGTGGAAATAGTTTTATGTTCCTCAGCATTCAAGGAGCTGTCGGCCAACTTATCCTTCAATTCTTTATATTTGTCGTCCAATCTGTACATAGTATTCAACAACTTTTCTCTACGGTATTTGATACCCACCATACCCTCGGGTTCCAAAACACCAGCTCTGGAATCAACATCTGCATACATTTCCATGTGGTCAGGATTAATGGTTGGATCTACAACAACCCAAGAACCACCTCTCAATTCACCGGTTGGTGGAATATAGACAAAGACAGGTTGTTTGTAGGCAACTAATGCATCAACAATAAAAGAACCATATTTCAAAACCTCATTGTACATATCACGTTGGCCACCAGAGAAACCTCTCCAATTAGCCAAGATCATCAAAGGCAATTGTTCACCATGGTTGAAATCATTAATGGCTTGAGCAGTCTTAAATGCAGAATTTGGATACCAAACTTGTCCAGCCTCTTGAACCAACATCTCAGTAGAATCAGGATTAGCAGGGTCCGCTGGAATCAAGTTTTCAACAGTTCTAGTCTCAACACAAATAACACCCATTGGAATACCACCCAAACGAGCTCTTCCAACAACAACACCCTTGGCCCAACCAGATAAGGTTTCCTTGAAGGAGCCCTTATCAAACAAACCATATTCAAAACCATCTTCATCTTGTTTACCTTCAATCATCCATCTAACGTCGTAAGCCTTCTTAGGTTCTGGAGCAAAATCAACATCTCTATCCCAAGTATCTTCAGATTCTAAAATAGGAACCGGCATATCACGTTTGGCTGGAATGTAGGATAGCCATTCTATGATCTTAGAAACACCATCTAAATCATCCTTGGCAGTTAAGTGAGAAACACCGTTGTTGTACATAATTTGAGTACCACCCAATTGCAAGTTAGAAGAGTAAACTTCTCTTCCCAACAACTTGTTAATAGCTGGTGCACCAGTTAAAATAATCGGTTGTCCTTCAACTTGAATAGCTCTTTCACCTAATCTAACTAAATAGGCACCAATACCAACGGATCTACAAGAAACTAAGGTAATGGTGAAAATGTCCTTGTATGCTCTAGAAGTGGCACCAGCAATCAACCCAGAGCCTCTTAAACATTCAACACCTAAACCATCCTCAGAACCAATAATAGTCTTAATAACAAATCTCTCTTCACCATTTTCAACAACACGTTCAGTAAGAACACTGTTTTCTTTACCGTCTTTCTTCAACTGAGCTAGACCATCAGCCGTCATGTACAAATATTCGAATCCCTTGGCTGGATCAGAGGCATCCTTCCAGGCGACTTGGTAATATGGAATCAATTCATCAGCAATACCGATTCTAGCACCAGAGTTTGCAGATAAGTAGATTCTTGGAATACCCAACTTTCTAGCATATTTGGTGGCCTTGTTGAAAAATTCGTCCTCCTTTGGACCAAAAGAACCAATCTTAAAAGTAATATCATTTGCAATAACAACAAATTGACGACCACGAGAATATTCTGGAGTTCTGGCTGTAATCTTGAAAGCAACCATACCAATAGTATTGGCACCAGCCTCACGCTCCACTTCGGTCAACTCACCATTCTCATCTTCAATCAATTCGTTTGAAATGAAAAACAAGTCAGTAACTTTTGTCATTGGAGAAGTCTTTTTCCATTCAGAAACAAGAGCTTGGCGGAATAACTCGGGGAAATCATAAACATAAGTTGTACCCATTAAATGAGCCTTATAACGTTTTGGTTGCAACCATTCTTTAACAGGATATGGTGTAGCAATAGGCCTTAAATGCATGGATCCCGGTTTATCTAAAGACTTGAAAACCCAAACACCTTCAGAGTTCTTAATTTCAGTGTACAATTCCGTTTTAACAACATAACCAGAAACATTATTGATCAAAGCTCTCAATGGAACTGGTGACCCGGTCTTTGGATCCTTGATAATAATACGTATTTCAGCAGCAGCAATACGTAAACGCAATAATCTTTTACCAAATCTCTCCAAGAACCCACCAAAGGCAGCTTCAACATCTTCTGGAGTAATATCGAAAACAGAAGAAAAATTAATGAAAATATGGTTCAAGTCCGAATTAGAGGTGTCGATAATTTCCAAGTTATCTAAAATATCAGACATCAACCTATTGGCTTCGGATGTTAAGTATTCTTGAATACTGATGTCATCACGAATACGACCAGTTCTAATAATACCTCTGGTGAAAAATCTTTTATCAACAGGAGAATTCTTTGCAATGGCTTCGTAAACATGGATATTTCTATTACCAGTAAAAATTTGCTTAATATTAAAGTTGGACATTCTTCCTAATTCCAATTGGAAAGCTAATGCAGGTTCAACGTTACGGATGGTTTCATCTTCCTCATAATTAGGACCACGGAAGGTATAGAACTTAGGATAACTACCATCATTGTAGGTGAAAATAAAAGTAATACGACGAATAGAGGCATTTACCAAACTCTTCTTGTTCATATCCAAAATTTCCCTTAATCTCTTCAAAACCTGTTTGTCGTTTTCAAAACCGTCAGTAGAAGAAATGAAAACATTAGCAACATTGCTCAACGTTGAGTGGCCAAAAGATCTATTTGGAGCTGGACCCGAAGCACTATTTTGATGTGGAATAATACACAAAGCATCGGAAAGAGAATCATCAATATCATCCAAGTGTTTGGCAGCTACTAAAACACCAGTTCTTAAAGGTTGGGTTCCATCGTTGGAAATAAAAGACAAATCAGAAACCGACATGGCCCTGTTTAAGCCCAATTTATTCTTCATCTGAGGAACAGAAATTGAAGAGTTACTTGGCAACTGGAATTTCCATTCAACGACAGGAGAACCACTGACTTTATGATGTTTCACATCACCAATTGTGTACGCTCTATAAGCACGACGAATGTAAACATCAGCAGCAGCAGAAGCAATATCCACATCGTTATCATTAAGAAATTGAGACAGAACATCAAAAACAACATAATTGGAATCAATTAAATCCTTTAAAATATTCAAATCTGGTTCAGAACGTCTAGCGTTGGATCCATATGAAGCCTTGACAACAGAGCTTTTCAAAATATGTTCAACTTGAGCAGTTCTTTCAGAAATAGAAGGCAAAGCACCTTGAATTAAAATTTCTCTTGCTTGTAGAGCAACCTTAGCTGTAGCCTTGGACTCCAATTGAACAATATTCTTCAAAGGCTCGGAAATAGCAGCAGCGACATCCGAAGAAATTTTGCATAATGGTTGGTAATGTTTCAAAATGGCCAAAATCAAATTGTTTTTCGCAAAGACTCTGGAGTGTGATAAAACGGTCAAAACAACCTTATTTAAATCGTCGGTATGCTCATCACGTAATTTTAAAATAACATCTTCCTCACGAACATTGGACCCACTGAATAAGCTTTCAACGTCATAATATTCCTCCAAAAACTTTGCAAAAACAGAGTGCTCATGAGCTTTCAAGCCGTTCGAATAACGTCTTGTAATATCCAATAGTGGTTCAACAGTGGCAGAAAACAAAATAGACTCTGAATGTTCTTCGATCGAATGTTCCAACAATTTGTTAAGTTGCTTGGCAGGAAAATCAGCAGAACGTTTTTCAGATCTGCTCACCAAGTCAGTCAATTTATCGTCCAGCTCTTTGGGTAATCTGGAATGCAAAGCAGAAACTTGCAGGCGCCATTCACTATAAGGCAATTTTGGGTCTCTTAAGACTTGTATCAAATTTTGTAACGAGGTATTCATGATAACCTGATTATCATAACCCTTCAAAATATTTTCTAAAGTGGTAACTAAACTCTTGAACTTGTAGGCTGGTTTGGTACCTTCAATGATCGGAGCACCCAACTCTGGTAACATTCCTTCAAATGGCAAGGCATGTTTGACCTTACTAGGATCATCTAAACTCAAAATACCTAAAATATCGCCTGCAGAAACGGTGGAACCTGGCTGTTTCAACAATTGAACAATACCGCTTTCTTGGGAAACTAATGGCATTTGCATCTTCATGACTTCAACTTCAGCATATGGTTGGCCAGCATTGACATGATCACCGCTTTCAACCAAATATTTAACCAACTTACCTGGCGATGGAGTACGCAATTGAGTTGGGTCATTTTCAGCTTCCAATAAAGTAGTCATGGAGTCAATAGACAATCTAGTAGCAGAAACTTCCTCCTTCCAATAAATGGTGTGTGATTTACCGCCAACAGAAATCAATAAACCACCATCAGACAACTTACGAACTCCAACCTCACATTTGGAACCGTTAATAAACAAAGTATAACGTTCATCTGCAGATTGGGCAACTGTAAACTTAAATCTCTTGTCTTCGTGAATAAATTCAATTGGGTACATAGTTTGCAACAATGATTTATTTGGAACTTGACCTCTTTTCAAGCTGTTGATATATTCTTCATGTGCCTTGGAAGATACAATATAGGCCTTTGTTGCAGCCCCACAAATGACAGCCAAAGTAGAGTCTGGTTTTTCGGCACTCATTTTCTGGCTGATTAAATCATCCAACCAACCAGTAGTAATAGTGTTTTCTTCAAAATCCTCAGTTTCTAGCAACTTGATTAAATATTCAACAGTGGTTCGGAAATCACCTCTTATAGATAACTCTTTTAAAGCCACAACCATATGTCTTCTAGAGGCTTCTCTATTTTCACCAAAGGCAAAAATATGACCGAACTGCGAATCCGCAAAAGAATGGATACCACCATTATTACCTACAGAAAAATAACCCCAAACATTTGATGAAGAACGGAAATTCAATTCGTAGATTGAACCACCAGATGGCTTGAAACCTTCATTTGGATCTTCAGAGGTAATACGACAAGCGGTACAATGACCCTTTGGAATTGGTTTTCTTTGAGTTTTTAAGGATTCCTCCGAGGAGAAATCAAAATCAATCTTGGTTGCAGTACGTGGATCAACACCATAGAACAACCTAATATCCCTGATTCTATGCATTGGAATACCCATAGCAATTTGCAATTGAGCCGCTGGTAAATTGACACCGCTAACCATTTCAGTAGTTGGATGTTCCACTTGCAATCTTGGGTTCAATTCCAAAAAGTAAAATTTATCGTCTTCATGAGAATATAAATATTCAACGGTACCAGCAGAAACGTAGCCGACTAGCTTACCTAACCTAACAGCAGCCTTTTCCATCTTGGAAAAAGTTTCTGGTTTGGCAATAGTAACAGGTGCTTCTTCAATAATCTTTTGGTGACGTCTTTGGACCGAACAGTCACGGCCAAATAGAGAAATGTTGGTGCCGTACTGATCCGCCAATAATTGGACTTCTAAATGACGGGCTTGCCCAGCCAGTTTCATAATAAAAATAGGAGAGCCAGGAATTTCATTGGCAGCTTGATCATATAACGTCAAGAAATCCTCTTCACGTTCAACCTTTCTGATACCTTTACCACCACCACCTTCAGATGCCTTAACCATAATTGGGAACCCAATTTTTTTGGCAACAAGTAAACCTTCTTCGGGAGAAGAACAACAACCTTTTTGGTAAACAGAATCTTCAACAGAAACCAACCCATTATTTTTGTCAACAACAACTTGATCAACACCAGTACCAGACCATGGAATGCATGGAACCTTGGCATGTTGGGCAACAATTGTGGAAGAAATTTTATCACCTAGAGATCTCATAGCATTTCCTGGAGGACCAATAAAGATGACTTTTCTTTTAGAAGCAGCCAATTTTTCTGGTAATAATGGGTTCTCAGACGCATGACCCCAACCAGCCCAAACTGCATCAACATTGGTTCTCTCCGCTATTTCCACAATTAAATCTACATTGGCATAATTGTTGTTATTAGTTCCACCTGGGACCTCGACATATTGGTCAGCCATTCGAATATATTCGGCATTAGCTTCCAAATCTTCCGGAGTGGCCATGGCAACAAATTCAATAGTTCTTTCGTTACCAAATGTATCATAAGCCCACTTCCTAACAGATCTGATTTCTTTGACAGCACCAATACCATTGTTTGCAATTAAAACTTTGGAAATAACGGTGTGACCACCATGAGACTTGACAAACTCTTTTAATATACCTTCCTCTGCCTTATCCAGGGTATTCAGACCAATGAAGTTGGATGGTAATTTAGCATGTTCTTTAGAGTAATCTGTGACTTCAAACTGCTTGTGTTGAGACTCAGCAACTTCGGATAAATTTTCTTCACTCATTATGCTTGATAATGATGTACTTTCTTTGTTATTATTGTATGATAAAGTATTGATACACCTAAGAAAAATATTTCTTAATAAAATGTTACTATGTATATTGCAATTATGCGAACGATAAAATATATCTCTAAATAATGGTAAATATTGTCTTGACCTTAATTGGCTATTAATTTTGTATAAATCTTTAGCAAAAAATAAAAGTCTATTTAAAATCAGCACTTTGGTTTAAAATTTATGAGGATAGTCCTGTAACTTTTTTTCTTGTGATTTTGTTAGTAAACGTTAATTAGATTTATAATTAGTGGATAATAATGATCTTTTTTTTTTTTTTTTTTTGTAAGCAATTGGGACAAAATAGTAATTGACTGTGTTTATATTTTAGACTGTGTTTAATAACAATGTTATTTTTCTCTTTCTCTGCTGAAATTTTTTTTTTTTTACTACACTCATTAAATGAGAAAATATTGTTTTGATATAAACTTTTCTTTGGATTTTAATGTAATATGGTATAATAACAGACTTTTTTTTTTTTTGTCCTGCTTCTTAATTATCAATTTGCGTCCATCTTATTTTGTAACTTGCAGTTTACATAATGTTTTTTTTTTGTTGAAAAAAAATTTTTTTTTTTTTATCAAAAGGGTAGATTTCGTTTAGATTTAATTAAAAAAAAAAAAAACTTTCTGCTAATCGAGTTACAAAAATATTTTGCTAATTTTAACTTAGCCAACGTTAGCTCTTGAAATTTTCCATAAAAATTTAAGAGAATTGATAAAAAAAGATATATTGTACAGTCACTATACCCATTTCCTGCGTAAAATGGATGGGTTAAAAATTGCAATTTTCCATTGAACCCAATTGTACTCTAACTATACATGATCATTATTGTAAATCTTTTTTTTTTTTTTTTGTAAAAAGAACCCTCATTAGTATAAAAATAGTAGACATACCTTTCCGAGTGAAGAATTGTTGCTGGTGTTTATGTTATAACTTTTTTTAATTTGTTCTTTATTTTCTTGAATATGTCCAAATTAAATAGAATAAAAATAAAAATAAAAATGAAAAATAAAAGTAAATAACAAAAAAGAATGTATTATAATGTGTTGTTTGCCTGCTTTATTTTTATTTTTATTTATTTATTTACTTATATGATATGAATAGGTTAAAAGTTTTAATAAGAATTCAAAATGAAAAAAATAGTTAGTAAAATGGTTAAGAATTGTTAAACAGAACAACCGAAAAACTTTTTTCTTTTATTTGAAAAGGAGAGAGAAAGAAAGAAAGAAGGTTTAAAAGTGATGAAAAGATTTGACAAGAGTGGAGAGAAGATAAGCTTTATTCTTTTTTTTTTTCTTTTATATGAAAGACATGTAAAATATGTTTTTTTTTTTTTTTTTTTTTTTTTGTGCTTTAATAGTGCGATGTGTAAAAATCTTAGGGTTTTTAACTTTCGGCGGTTAATTCTAATTTTTTTTTTTTTTTTTTTTTTTTTGTTTGCTCGTATTTTGCATTTTTTATTTCAGTTTTTAATGTTATTTTTTTCAACAAAAAAATAAAAAAAAAAAAAAAAAAAAAAAAATTAAAAAAAAAGCAAAAAGAACATTTTTGGTGATATAATAGAAAATATATATATATATATGTACATAATATTTTTTTTTATTTTTGTTTTTTTCCTGTCTTTAAACGCTCCTTCTTTTCCCCTCCTGCATATATTTCATAGCAATTATATGTATTAGAAAATAGTTATCCCCAACTTTACTTCATTGTTGAACATCATTATGTACGATAGAATTATGTAAGATAAACTTATGTAATGGTTGAATCTTGAATTATAGATTGAAAGAACTCTTTAATTTTATTTTTTCTCAACAATTTGAACTTTTTTTTTTTTTTTTTTGTTGAGTAATTTCCCCTCTCCCCTTTAATTTTATATTTTCAATTACTTGATTTTCAATTCTTCAAACATAACCAAATAAATAATATTATTAACCCTTTAATGTGCCTAGTTTATCTATGAATAAATATTTACGTTTGATTTATTATATTTCATCAATATTTTTTTTACAATTCCAGCCGAAAAAAAAATGGACATCTATTTAAATCCGCTACTTTCTTATAAAAGCTATACAAACAATAAATAAAATATATTCTAAATCTTGTGTATAAGGGTTTTATTATGCTGCGCCAAACGTTATAGTTTTGGTCATTGGTTCTATTATTTGTTATCCATTTAATGATGATAAAAAAACACTTATAATATAGAGACCGTTGTTTCTCAAATATATCTTAGAAAAAAAAAAAGTTACTATTTTGTGTTAATTAAAAATAGCCTACAAATGTTTTTCAAAAATATATATATATATATATATATATATATTGCTATATAGTTATAACATTAGACAACAAATATCCAAGTCTTTTCACTTTAAAAAATAATATATATAATCCTAAACGTGAATATAGCATGATAAAGATAGAAGAACGAATAAACAAAAAAAAAAAAAAAAAAAAAAAATTGGTTTGTAAAATTCACTAATGTGGCGAAGTGAAATCATAAATTAAAATATTTGCCTCATCTTTGGTGCCTCTTTTGATTTTTAACAAATTGACGCTAAATTGTTCGGTTGTGACAGTTTGATGCGCCATCTGATAATCATCGCTCAATTTATCATCAAATGTTCTTGCAGTAGCATATAACCTAGGGTCTTCCGAGGGAGTAAAATAAAAATGTTTTAATCTTATATTTTCACTTAATGTAGAAGTGGGGGAAGCGCAACTGTTCTTGTTCTTGTTAACATTCATATTTCTGGTAACACAAGAGTTATGAGGAAGAGGGACATTATCAGAATCATCATACGCAGAGGTAAATTTAAATAAATTAAGTATTTTACTATAACAGGTTGTTATAGTCTTTATTTGAGTCTCCTTATTGTTAATTGTTTTTTTTTCATCGTTAGGAGGTATTTCCTTCAATGCTACATTTGGATGGAATCTAACACTTTTCGTCTTGGTTCTTTTAACATTTTTATGGACAGGTATATAATCACTATCCAAAAGATTATATTCCCAAGGTTTTAAATCAGCATTTGCATTAGAGTCATCATTATTTCCCTCATACTCTCTCCTAACAAAAATATTGCTTTTTTTTAAAGAATTCATTTTTTCATATTTTTCTAGTTCAGTTCTGATCTGCCAATCATGGAAAATTCTCAATTTGGCTAGTGTCATTTGCTCATTATATTGTAATTCGCTATTCTTGCTCCCATTTTTACGCTTCAACGTTCTCTTTTGTTTTTCCAATGATCCAGCAGTTAATCCAGGTTCCAAAGTTCTATGTGAATAATCCGGTGAGATAAATATTATTTCCTCATTTCTTTGTACTATCGTTTTTGTTAGATTGTTTTCAGAGGCAGTAGGTGAGTATAGCATATCTTTTGTGTGGTAATATTCTTTGGTATATTTTTTCTCGTCATCGCTATGGTAATCCATAAATTTATTAAAATAAAAATGTTTAAATCCAGTTCTGCCTTTACATTTAGCTGAATTTAGGCTTGGTATTGAATCTGTTGAGGAAAAAAAATCATTCTTATTATCTTCAGTTATGTACACAGAATTGTTGCTAGAGTCTTTGTAATTATCATTTTTAATAATTCTAAAGCTCCTATTAGATAATGTTGGTGGTGTGATTAATAATTCGTCTTTTTTCTCAAAATTATCGACCAATTGTGTGTCGCTGATAATAGTGTCTGATAAAATATTTGATACTTGAGTTGGTTTTTTCTCGGTATTTTTTTCACTTATACAACCCATGGTATGTGTATTGATTTGTTCAGAAGCAGGAACAGAAGTGTTGGTTGTTGCTGATGATACAGGAACCATTGATTCGCATGTGAAAAAACTCTCCTTGCTATCAGAATTGTTTTCCAGTTCAACCAAACAGTTTTTTTTACCATCTGATGTTATTTTTTCCAATAAACCTGGGTTGGTGTTGGTAATGTTGCACGCATTAGTAATATCATAGTTGTCCAAATTACTTTCCGTAGATACTCCCTTTTCATTTTGACTGGGTAACTTAGTACAAGGTTTCTCGGGCTCATTTAAAAGAACATATTCTTGTAAATCTTTCTTAACATCAAAAGATTTCCCACTATTGTAGCTGTCATCCTTCCCAATGAGTAGATTAACTTGCATATTTTTTTCAGATAAACTTGGGTGCTTATCTTTACTGAAGCAAGTACTGAATTGGTCGCTGGTTATCATAGTGTCTTTGTCTTTTTTTTCATTAAACAATTGATTTATTTCAAAGTTCTCTGATGTGATATCTGTATTTACAAAAGTGAAATCATTAGTGTTGTCAGTATTTTTAAAAAAATCTGAAGTATCGTCAAGATCAGAGGTAATACTAATTTCATCAATAAAAGTTATCTGTCTGTCAACATTATCTTCATGGCTTGAAAGCTCGTTAAATAAGGTAGGATCAATATATTCATTTTCTTCAATTTTTTTGGAATTGTAAACTTCCATTTGCAATACTTCAGAATATTTCATCAGAATTTCATCATTGTTATTGGGTTTATTTATTTTTCTTTTTAATTTTAATTTTTTTTTTAAGAAAATTGAATATTTGTTGTAGCTTTTTGATAATCTCGACATACTTGGTATTTTTTATTTAGTTGTTTTTTTTTTTTTTTTTTTTTCCCTTCAATACTTGTTTTATTTATTAAAAGAAAATCACGAAAATTAAAAAAAAAAAAATATATATATATATATATATATATATTTACATTAATTTGATTTGCTTTTATATTATCGATCATATCCAAGATTGATTTGAAATAATAATAAGTTTTTGCTAATTTAACTATTTGCTTCTTTATCTAGTTTCGTTTTGTTTTGCTACTTTTTACTTTCTTTTTTTTGCTTTTTAAAAAAAAAACAAAAATTAATAAATAGACATTATAATTTTTAATTTATAATAATGATAATAAACATTTGCTGACATTTTTTTTTTGACACATTTTTTTTCCTTAGTGTCTTGTCCGTAATAGTTACGGACAAAGTGGTTATTGTTGACTTAAAAATGTTAGTAATTATTGTAATAATAGAAAAACGTGAAAATATTACAAGTAAATCAAAAATCTTTTTATACGAAACACTCTTTTTTCTCTTTTCCTCTTTTTTTCTTTTTTTTTTTTTTTTTTTCTTTTTTTTTTTTTTCTTTCATCTTCGAAATAAATAGAAAATCAATCCAGCACATAAAAACCCTCGCACAATAAAAGAGAAATCAATCAGCAAAAAAAGTTGCAATTCACTTTAAATCCACCATTCAAAAACAAAAAAAAAAAAAAATCTTCACCGTGAAAAAATAAACTCATATATATATAAAATTTTTAATTTTTTTTTTTTTTTTTAAAACATTCTAACTCCTCCCTACGATTTCTAAAAAAAAAAGAATAAAAAACAGAAAAACCTTTTATTTGCGTTACAATTCATAGCTACTTATTAAAATAATACGCATATCTGTGAATACAATATATACACTAATAATAGATAGATAAACCTAAAACAATAATAATAGTATAGAGGCAAAAAAAAAATGAATATGTTTGGTCTATTTGGTGTCAATACAAAGCAAAAGCAACAAGACAATCAAGACAACAACAATGCCCAGAATACATCAACACAACTAGCACCAGCAGATTCACAGCCAACTCAAACACAACTAAACCAAACTTTGGGTTTTGACAGTGAAAAAGTTAATACAGTGAATAACACAGCAATTGATAGAATGCATGCTTTGGCTGGTGTAGATAATGGCGTTGAATATTTAGATTTGGAAGAAGAACAATTATCCAATATGGAGGGGTCCCAAGGTTTAATTCCAAGTAGAGGTTGGAATGATGATCTATGTTATGGTACAGGTGCAGTCTATTTAGTAGGTTTGGGTTTGGGTGGTACCTATGGATTTTTCGAAGGTTTGAAAAACATTCCACCTAACTCTCCCGGTAAATTACAATTAAATACAGTTTTAAACCACGTTACCAGAAGAGGTCCATTTTTAGGTAATAACGCGGGTGTCTTGGCTCTTATGTACAATATTATTGACTCTACTATCGATGCTTATAGAGGAAAGCACGATACCATTAATTCTATTACTGCTGGTGCTTTAACAGGTGCCTTATTTAAATCTACCAGGGGCTTAAAACCAATGGGTTATGCTGCTGGTCTGACAGCAGGTGCTGCTGCTGCTTGGAGTGGTTTGAAATCTTGGATTTTATAGTATTTTCAGGAAAAGCATATGTTATTATTTTAAACTAATTATATTTTTTTTTCTTTTTTCTTTTTTTTTTTTTTATTTTATTAAATATATTAAAGTGGCATGTATATATGGTGTATAAATAATAATGATAATACTAATATGAAGTTATAAAAAAATGCGTTCAACTTTGTTAAAAAAGGGGAAAAAAAAATATTTTATGCCTAGTTGCATTGTTTTTCCTTCCTTCTCTTTTTAATTATATACATATATATATATATATACAACGTAATTAAGAGGTTGTACCCTGTTATATCATTTGTTGTAACTCCATAAACGATGGTTCTTTCCACATACTTCTACGAGATAAAATTAAGGTGTCGCTAATTGGAACATCAACATCATGTTGACTACCCATGAAATTCAAAGATTTTATATTAAAAGTGCTGTCATCATTATCATTCAGTTCCACAATTTTTTCTAAGGAATCGCCATCATATTGTTCGCTATATATGCCGTTAAATGCTAATCTATTTGGAGTTCTTGGTTTAAAAATTAAGGTTCTTCTTTTCATAAAATGTTTCGTTGATAATTCAATTAATTTTTCCTTGATACCAGCACTAGATTGATATTTATCTAGTAAAATCGCAACCAAGCCGGCAACGCTTGGTGCAGCCATAGATGTACCTGAATAAGCGACACTGATTTCATCGTTAACATGACTCAATGATTTAACCTGAACGCCACTAGCAAAAATATCAACACATTCACCCCAATTAGAAAATTTCGCAATAGCATCCAATTTATCATCCATTGCCCCAACAGTAATTGCGCTTGGTTCAGAAGCTGGGCTATTCCAACATGCATTTGTATTGGCATTACCTGCAGCAACAACAACTATTAGTCCTGAATCAACAGCAGCTTTAACCGCTTCATTAAGAACTGAATTTCTCAACGATCCTAAGCTTAAGTTAGCAACAGCCAACTTCTTATCGCCATTGTTTTTCCTGTGTTGTACGGCATATTCCAACCCACTTATAACTGAAGTTAAATCGCCTTGTCCATCCTTGTTTAAGACTTTAATTTCAATTAGTTCCACTTTTTTGGCAACGCCATATTTGTTGGACCCGACTATACCAGCAACATGTGTCCCATGGCCGTTGTTATCCCCAGGACCTTCCCTTGTAAAATCGGCACCATGTATAACTCTATTTTCGAATTCTGGGTGGTCAGCTTTGATACCTGTATCCAATATATAAGCAGAAACAGATTCACCCTGAAATTTTGAATTATAATAATAATCATAGTGACTTTTGGAGGGTTCGATTCCTTCTTCTTCTTCTTCTCCTTCTTCTCCTTCTTCTTCTTCTTCTTCCCCTCGCTCTGTCTTTATAAATGAAATGTGCTGTTTTGAATCATCGGACCCAGTTAATTTTCTTGAGGGTGGAATTTTTTCTCTTCTGGAAAGTCTGACTAAATGTCTAGGTGCATTATTCTGAATTTGGATAATTTCGGTGTCATCTTCGTCTTCGTCATCATCATCATCAGCATCATCACCATCATCATCGTCATAATCTTCATCATCACCACTTTCATTATCTTCTTGTCCTTCTTCTTCTTCTTCTTCTTCATTATTATCATATTTTTCATCATCATCAATATAATTAGTATCAAAGTCAGAATAATCGTCGCTGTTTGTAATAGAAGACTCGTTATCAGAATCAATATCCTTTTCAGCTGTGCCTGTATTTAAAGAGTATTTATAGTTATTGTCATCTCGAAATGCTTGAAACTTTTCATTAAATACAATATCCGCAATCAATGGGTTTTTTTTTAGTCTACTGATTAAATCTTTAGATAAATCTACTGAAAAGGCTTCGAATTTTCCAAACGAGAATTTTTGTTTTATTTTACTTAAGCTATCTTGTAAGTCCTTGGCATAGGCGATTGCTGCAGAAGATTTCTTATTCGTAGAAAGGGATAAATCTTCATTAACGGAAGCTAATAATTTATTTAAGGTGTCGGGTTTCTTTAAACGAACTAAAACCTCGAAGCCCTCCACAATATTGAAAATTAATAAAAAAAAGGCAAGTACTACAAGGTTGTTGAATTTCATTATCTGAATATATAAATATGGGTTGATTTTTTATTTAATTATTTTTTTATTTTTTTTTTGTTATAGTTTTGTAGAGTATGGTGCGATGACTTGTTCTTTTAATTTTTTTTAATGTAAATACAATGCAACTTTTGTTGGCGTGATTTATTCAATATTAGGAATATAAACGAGAAATAAATATTGGAAAGTATTAACTTTTTCTATAAAGTGAAAAGGATTTTTGTTTAAATATGCTGACGGGGAAAAAAAAAAAAAATTATGTTTGTTTAGTGTCACAAAGAGAGATTTGCTTTTGAAAATATTTTTTTTTTTTTTTTTTATTGGAATTAAAAGGCAATTATTATTACACAAAGTCACTAGTAATCTTTTAGTGTATTATTTTCTATTAATGTGTCGTCTTTGTGGTTCCTGAAAAAAAGTCGTCGTTTATATCTTATAGTGCTTGGAAAAAGTTATCGTTTATTTTAAGTTAATAATTTTTATTTACGAGATATTTAACTTATTCACATTTTTTTCTGAATATCAAATGCCAACTATTTATTTCTATTATTCTTGTTCAATAGCCAAAACTACATACTTTTTTAGGATTTTCCAGAGAATATCAAAATAAACTTAAAAGTAAGGAGTACTGTGTTTATGGAAATGATATAATATATCCGTTTACACGTATACATTTTATTTAAGATAGGTTTTAGGACACTATTAATGATAGCAAAAATAAAAATAAAAAAAAAAAAAGATATACTTCGGAACGGTATTACTAGATGGAGGAAGTGAGATTGCTATTTTAGACATAAATAAATAATAATGTCAGGTCTTAACGGAGAAAAACGAAAGTGGAAAAAACGGAAAAAAAAAAAAAAAAAAAAAAGATATCGTTTATAAATTAAAAAAAAAATCTGAAACATAATGCTTAAATTATTTCTTATATCTCATTATTATTATAAGTTGTTATATATATCACAAAATATTGGCACCCTATTAGAGCCGATAGTATTTATTGAATAAGGCATTGAATATTTGGAAGAAAAGCCAAAAAAAAAAAAAAAAAAAAAAAATAGAACACGGTCTATTTTTCCCTTATTTTATTTTTAATATCCACGCCAATTAATACCACTACTACTAGCACTCTCTACGACCAACAGAACTGCTTTATTTTTCCTTTCTTTTTTTTTTTTTTTTTTTTTTTTTCTTTATAATAATAATCGATAAATTAAAAAAATACAAATTCTTATAATTCTCTATCGTATAAATAGAGAAAGAAATTTTCTTCTTGGATGTTAAATCAATTTATTTTTCTTTTAACTTTTTTTCGGTTTAAGTATTTCTTATTATAATTTAAAATCTTATATAATATAATGTTTAGCAAAGCTTAGCTTATTATTCCCCAGGTTATTTGAAGCAATTCATAGGTAATCACTAAGGATAAAAACTTAAAAGGAACATTATCAACAGGTAAAAAAAAAAAAAAAAAGACTCCCAGAAAAGAAAATGAAGATTTTAACACAAGAAGAAATTGAAGCTCATCGTTATCATACTTTAAGTGGTGGTTTGCAAGGTGCTATCGCCGGTCTAGTTGTTTCTGGTCTGATTTTCAAATTGGGTCCACGTCGTTACCCTAAGTTCAATCCAAAAAATATGCCATGGTCCATGAAAACCGCTATATTCATCACACCACCAACTTTGTTGATGTCTATTTGTGCTGAAGAAGCTTCTAACAATTTTGATAAAAGAATGTATGGTGGTGACGAAACTCACTCCGAGGCTATGGAAGAACATAGAAGATGGAAGAATCTGCCAATAAAAGATAAAGTTGTTGAAGGATTGAATAATAATAAATACAAGATTATTGTTGGTGCTTGGGCTGGATCATTGTACGCTTCTTGGAAAATTATTGACAGGGACACATTGATGACTAAAGCTCAAAAAGCTGTTCAAGCTAGAATGTACGCCCAAGCTATATCGGTTTTGTTGTTGTTGGCTTCTGTTGGTTTGAGTGTTTATGAAAAGAAATTACATCCAGATGCTGTTGCCGATGCTAGAAAGAAGAGATGGGAACAAGCTTTAGCTAGAGCCGAAGAAGAAGATGCTCTTGCTCAGGGTACTATGAATAGAACTAATGAAGAAAGAGTTAAGTCTAAGATTTTCAGATATGATTAACGAAATTTACTTTAAGTTTATGGTTGATTTCTTCTTTTTTTTTTATATAAAATTATAATAAAATAATAGATGGTTGAGGAAAAGAGAAAATAAATTTGGTTTTTTTTTTTTTTTAGTATAGGATTTCATAACTTTTTTTTTTTTTTTTTAATTTTATTTTTTAACATATACAATTATATGATTATCCAATAATATTTATGCATTTATTTAGACTGAAAAACAAATTATTAATATAGTTTTATTTTTATCTTATTGAGCCATTTGCAGTTTTGTTATATTTCGTTATTTCGATTGGATTTAAAAGTTATAAGCGGTTGCTTTTTTTTTTTTTTTTTTTTTTTTTTAAACTTGTTCTTGTTGTGCGGGGTTTTTCAAAAAGAGAAAATGACCTTACGTGGAAAACGGAAATGCTATTTTCTTAAATAGGAAAGAGCCTTTTTTTTTTTTTTTTTTTCGCTTCCTTTTACTTAACTATGTACAAAAATAATATAATATATTAAAAAAAAAAAAAAGAAAATATGTTAAAAACTTTGTATGTACAATAAAGGGTATAATAACGCCGTTGATATTGTTACAACTCATTATTTCTTTTTTCTCAAATTGGCCTCTAAATCACCGACATCCAATTTAGTTCCTCTAATATAATAATGTTTGTTTCTCTTCCTCTTGTTTTCGCTAGGTCTTTTTATTAAGTCAATTCTTTCTATCAATGGGGAGAAAACAGGCACTCGTAATTCAACACTAGTTTTAGAAATATGGTTTCTTAACAATATACTCGAGCCTTGTGGGGTTAGCCCACTTCTGTTAATTCCTAAAATATAACCCATAAAATCATCATTTTTAGAGTCTTTCTTATTGTAAACAACACGAACAATATCACCAGTCATTAATCTATTTGGAGAAGTTCTAGAAATTATATCTCTTCTCCATCTAGTAGGATCTAACCTTTCTAAATCTTTGGCAACAAAATCCTGGTATGTTTTAAAAGCATTTAAATGTGGTGGTTGTTCACGAGGTGGATACACCGACAATATTTTTGGACCTGTTTTCAAAGCTGGAGCTTTATATAATCTGATAGATTGCAATAAAAACTGTTTCGTACTAATGGTGGTACTTTTAAACATTGTTTTGTTATAGTCTTTTTGTTTGATAGTGTTACTTGACGATTGTGTTGAGTACAATAACATTAGTGTGGAAATAAAAAAAAATTTTTTTTTTTTTTTTTTTTATTTATTTTTTAGACGTTAAAAAAATTATATATTATGATAATTAAAAAACCACGCAGAAGTATACATAGTATACATTAATAGTAGTATAATAAGCACATTAAAAAAAAAAAAAAAATAAAAGGAAAAAAAAAAATTGTATATATCCTTTTCCATTCAAATTTTGCAAAGAAATCTTATAGTTTTATTATTATATAAAGAAATAAGTAAAGGATCCTAGAAAAAGTAGTTTCGATATATATATATATATATATATATAAGGTATATTCAAATATTAAAAAGTTAACTAAATGCATCAAAACGCTAAAATCTAGGACGTCTCTTCCTACCAGTAAATTTTGAGTCTTTGGCAACTTTTCTACCTCTCTTACGCATTAATTCTTTCTTTCTTTGAATATACGTTTTTTTATTTTCTTTAATCGAATTCTTCTTTTTTGTACCAGCATCTCTCTTGACTGCACTTTCGTTCATTGTAGCACCCTCCAAGTTAATATCGCTACCACCAGCGCCGCAAGTTAAAACTAAATAATATTTTTTGTTTTTTTTAGATTCTGGATTATCTATGATCAACCCACCTCCAAACCCTGCAACTTTGGCAGCCTGCAATATTTGTTGTATCTGATCGTCGTTTTTGGGATAAAATTGTGCAACAAATTTCCCACCCTTTTTTAGGCTACTATATAAAGAATTAAAAAACCTCATCAGTCTTTGCTTTGGGTCGTTATAACTAGTGTCAGCATTGCACAACCATTGAATAGCACTAATACTTATGGCTGCATCAAAAGTCCCTGGTCTAAACGGAATTCCATGACCCATATCACTTAAAAATAAGTCGCCACCATCTAAATCTCTTGTTGATAGTCCTGTTGCTAACATATCTGGTGAGATATCAATGCCACACCATATATGATTTTCCTCGCTTAATATTTCACCACTTAGTCCTGATCCACAGCCAATATCTAACAAAAAACTCGGTTCATTTAAATTTAGCAATTCTAATGCGCGTAACGTCATTTTGGCTTGGATATGCTGAACTCTGGTGTTTTTGGTATATTTCAAAGATTCAGATTCATTGTAGAATATCTCTGGTGGAGCTAAATCTTCTGGACGGGACATCGAGGATTATGAGGTATGTTAATAGATATCTATGTTGCTTTTATTTTTATATTTTTTTTTATTTTGAGGTTAGAAGGAGAAAAAGAAAATATGATTTATAAATCTTTAAGATGACAAAAGAAAAAAAAAAGAAACGTAAAATAATAAAACGGAAAAAAAAAAAACCTTTTCCGAGAAAATGTGTCCGTGAATAAGTCCAGTGATATTTTTTTTTTTTTTTTTTTTTTTCTCGTTTTTGCAAAATATTCATTGTAATTTAGCTTAAATGATTTGATTTACATTTAATTGAAAAAAAAATTAATTCTTTTGGAAATATTACCCGGATTGGTATACTATGATACTTTCTTTGCGGAATCATCTTGTATAAATATTTTTCTTACTCATAATTGTATGATTATCATGATATTTAGGCGTTGATCAGGGAGAAGATTAACAAAAATGGTACGGGTTACACTGTGTGTGTGTGTGTGTGTGTGTGTGGGTGTGTGTGGGTGTGGGATATGCTATTGACAATTTCTTCGCATCATTTTATATAAGTAACATGGTTGTAATCGACCCCCCTCCTTCCTACATTTTTGTGTCAGTATATGTTAATACTATTTCCATCATGCACAACACGTAGTTTTTTGATTGATGTTATTTTATTATACGAGATTTTATAAAATAACATGGAAATATAAATACCATATGAAAAGTAATCCAGTAAAATGAACACCGTAATTGTATATCCTACGGTCTTTATTTGCTTTTCTTTCGTATAGCGAATGTTTCTTTTTTCTTTTTTTTCTTCTTTCTTCATTCCTGCTTGATCTTTTTAGCTACGACATTTGTGATTAATTTCTGTCGCCATATAAATAGGGGAAATAAGAAAAAAGCTGTGAAACCGTCGGGCCGGGTATTAGGTGTAATAAAAAAAAAAAAAAAAAAAAAAAAAAAAAGTGTTTGTGGGTGGCGAGTAGTAGCAACAGTGGCAGTTTTTTTTTTTTATTATAGTAATTAATAACTACTGAACGAAACCGTTTAATACTTCCCTAATAAAGCTTTTTATATAAAAAGAAATATAAATATATAAAATAAGGGACAAAAAGTTTCACAGAAAACTTATAACTGTTTTTATATTTTTTCTTTTTTCTTTTTTCCACTACTTCCACTTCTTTTATTTATTCTCTTGTATTACAAGGTCAAAATAAAAGAGAAAAAAAATTAAAAAAATAAAAAAAATAAAAAAAATTAAAAAAATAAAAAAAAAACTAAAAAAAGATTAGAATGGCCACTAATCTACAACAAGTTAAAAAATTAAACAACCCTGGTCATACCAGGCCATCATTAACTGATAAAGAAGAGTTTGAAAATCGTAGTTTAACCAACTTAACTTTTTATGCCACTGCTTTAAATAAAAAACATAAATATAGGTATAACGCCAAATTGAAAAAGACAAGGTCTCTTTTAAATGATGTAGTTTTCGATATTAAAGATAGTCTATTAGATAAATATTTATATGGTTCATTGAAAGCTAAATTCAAGGGACCATCTTTAGAGAGCCGTGATAAGGCAAATCCAGCTATTAAGGGTTTAATCGAAGAGAAACAAAATCAACAAAATCAAGTAAATAAAAATAAAGAGAAAAATAATACAGATAAGTCTGCCACCACTGCTGATAATTACGATTATTCTATAGAAATTAAAAAACAAGTGGTTACCACTACTACAATGATCACTGAACCTTTCACTGATTTTAGTGGATTTTTCATTTTTACCTGGATGACTTGTTTTCTAATTGTTTTCAAACAATTTTGGGATTTTTACCAAATCAATGGGTTTGATCTATCTAAGTCTCAAGTTTGGACTTTTATGAGTAGAAAGTGGTTGCAAGTTGCCTTAATTGATTTGCTGATGTATTTATCCATCTATTTTGCCTTTCTGGTCCAGATTTTGTGTTTGAAAAAGGTTTTCACTTGGCATAAAGTGGGTAGATGGTTGATTTATATTTATGAGGTTTTATTTATTGTATTATATATTTATGTTGCTGAAGGTATTATGAAGTTTCATTGGATTTCCAGAATCTTTTTATTTTTACATTCCTGTGTCTTATTGATGAAGATGCACTCATATTCTTTTTACAACAGCTACTTATGGGGAATCTACAATGAACTTCACTATTCTAAACGGCTACTAAAAGATATAAGCGAGAGTGTTAAAGAGAGGGATGTATCTCCTGAGATAATTGAATCTTTGAATAACAGTATTGAGTTTTGTACTGCAGAATTAAATTCACAGTCAGATAAGAAAGATGGCAACAATGTTTTCCCCAAAAATATAAATTTCAAGAATTTCTTTATGTTTACAATGTATCCGACACTGGTTTATCAAATCAGCTATCCTAGAACTAATAAAATCAGGTGGTACTATGTTTTTGAGAAAATATGTGCTATCATAGGTATTATAATATTAATGATGGTTTTCGCACAAATGTCCATTTATCCACATGTTATAGAAGCGGAACATGTTATGGAAGCACCAGCTGGCATTCAAAGGTTCTTACGCTGGATGAATGTCTTCGTTGACATGATGCCCGGATTTATTGCAGAATCTATGTTAACCTGGTATTTAATCTGGGATGCTATTTTGAATTGTATTGCAGAGTTGACTTGTTTTGCTGATAGATCCTTTTATGGAGATTGGTGGAATTGTATTACCTGGGATGAATATGCAAGACTATGGAACCTGCCTGTTCACAAGTTTTTGCTTAGACATGTGTACCATAGCACCATATCATCGTTTCATTTAAATAAAAAAACTGCTATTTTAATGACGTTTTTGTTAAGTAGTATTGTTCACGAGATTGCCATGTATGTGTTGTTTAATAAAGTCAGGTTTTATCTATTTATTTTGCAAATGTCCCAGATGCCACAAACCTTTCTTTTTAGGAGATATCTAAATGATCACAAAATTTTAGGTAATGCTATATTTTGGTTTGGTGTTTGTATTACACCAGGCTTGATTTGTTCGATCTATATCAGTTTTTGATTGCTTTGCTTATTGCTTTTAATATTTAACGAGTGAGAAGATTATCATTAGTTTGGCCATATATATATATATATATATATATATAATATTTACAAGGATATACACATTGAAGGGGGGCGGAGAAATATGTAGAAGAATATATATTTATATATGTATATATTTCACTGTTTCAATGAAAAAAAAAAATAATAATAATAATAATGTATTATCTATAGATTGTTTCGAATGGTCTTGTATCGTTAAAACAACTTTCCCACACTTCGTCGACAATTTTCTCGGCGTGTTCTTTGCTCTTGCAATTTGGATTCCCCATAACACTCAATATGGCTCTTCTTTTAACGCATTCTTGGAATCCTTTCGATATTTTCATTACACCCATCCTACGCGAGAACTCTTGCATAAATCTACACTCACCGCTCAAGGTACTAGCTCTAATTTCACTGCATGCATGATGTTTTAAATTCAGCCAATCCACCTTAAATTTAATATTATCATAGTAATGAACTAATTCGTGTGATAAAGTGTCTTCTAAATGCCATTTATCCTTTAGTCTATTCGCACAAATTAAAATACCAAACATTGGATGAAACCCACCACTCTTAGTCATATCTGGGCAGATATCACAAATAATTTGTTTGGATGGGTTAAAGATGTTGGTATTTGTTATATTTTTGTCAACTGTATTCAATTCCTTGGACAAGTCAGATGTGGATGCAGAATTGTCTAAATTTAGATTGGACTCCAGTTTGTGTACTATTTCAGAGTATTTTGGATCCGATCTGCTTAATTTTTCAATTTGCTGAATCATAAAAATAACTGTTGGAGAGTATTGCAGCATCCAGTCTCTGTATTTGTAACATTCTTCACAATTTTTACGATTAATGATTGAACCATAGTCTTTTTCGTAGGATTCTTTTAGTTCAGATGTTAAACCCAATCCTGTTCTATATTGCAATGTTCTTCGCCAGTACTCAAAACCTGATTCGTTGTTGTTGTTGTTGTTGTTATTATTAGAAGACATTAATTTTGTAGAAAAAATAGAGAAAACAAGTTTAATGGTGCTGTAGTTTTTTAATTTTTTTTTTTTTTTTTTTTTATTTTTTTTCTTAAATCTGGATGATAGATTTAGTTATATAAATTTATCTAATTGTAAAAAGTTGAGTAGTAAACACATATTACATGTATTTTTTACGCACAATGTTTTAATTTTTTTTTTTTTTTTGAGGGTTTAAAAAAAAAAAAATAAAAAACGTTTCTTTTTAAACAAATCGTAATATTATTTATTTCTTCCTTTTTTTTTTTATTAAAAAAATTTACAGACATTGTAACCGGTATAGTTGATATATTATTATCATTAATTTTTATAAATAACCCGACAATAATAAGCAAGATAGATACAAATCAATATATAAACAAAATACATTCATTATGAACATTTGGATTGCGGCAAGTGATGGTAAAACTGATCTAGTGGAGAAATATATCAAAGAGCAAGGATTTACAGCGAATTGTAAAGATCCTAATGGTTACACTCCATTGCACGCAGCTGCTTCTTATGGACATAGAACTTTACTAGCTAAGTTGATTAAAGAATTTGGTGGTGATATAAATATTAAAGATGAGGATGGTGATACGCCATTACATCATGTAGAAGATGTTATAACAGCTAAATATATGGTTGAAGAATTAGATGCAAATTATAAATTAAAAAACAATGAGGGTCAAACACCGCTGGAGACATTTGAATCGGATGTTGATTCAAGTCCAGAATTAGTCCAATATATGAAAAGTTTGGGAAATACGGAAGGTGTTACAGGTTCTGATAATGGCAATTTTCTGGATGGAATTGATGCGGAACAATATGAGCAATATAAAGAAAATCTTAAATATACTTTATCGACGGAAATTCCACAAGATGAAGAATCTCTAGCTCGTCAAAGAAGAGTTCAGGAAATCATGAATGGCAATAATGCTGATGAAGAATTAGAGAAATATGTCCGGGACTTAATACACCAACAATTATTTACTGGTGCTGATAATGCACAGAGCGAGCCTTCCATGAAGAGAAGAAAATAGGAACAACATATTTATATATATATATATATATATATATATATTAAGTATTGTACGTGTTACTTTTTTTCTTTTTCTGTATACTAATAATAATATTTTTGAATTCCCTTATCAATAGATTTTTTTTTTTTTTTTTTGTTTTTTTTTCGTTTTGTTTTGAATTGTTATTTGTTTGTCTTTGCTGTGTCTGCTTGAAAATCTAAGTGAAACATTTTTTTACCACTTTTCTGGCAACCAAAAAAAAAAAAAAACTTTTGGAAAATTTTTTTAATTTCATAAAAAGAAAAACTTTTATCTACTTTCTTATTTTTAATCGCATAAAATAAAAACCACCAAAAAAAAAAAAAAAAAAAAAAAAAAAGAATCCTTTGATCAAAACTACAAAGTTATATATACATATATCTATCTGTAACGATGACATCCTTACTTAATGCTGGTATGAAAAAGATTAACGATTTAAATACCCATTACTATTCTTTATCATCTAAAGAATTAAGTGATTTGGGTTTGATTAACCGTTTGAAGACTTACAATTGGAGTTTTGAACTGGTTTCCATAGCTTTAATTGTTCTTATGTACATTGTTTATAAATTGGGTTCCAATACAAATTTGAAAACAGCAAACAAAATATTCAAAACTCTAAACAACTATTTGTCAAATAATTTTGCTCGTGTTGGGTTTAATGATAAAAAAAATGGTGAGAATAAGAAGTTGAAATATTTATCAGAAAATATGGACACTAGTTTTACTGGTTACGCATCTGGTAGATATTATATTGAAAGTTGTATTATTAAATTGCATATGAGCGCTAGATTCAATCCATTAGGCTCATTGGTAGAAAGTCTCTTGAGGTATGCTTTACCAAGCTTATTCATGGATAATAGTCCAGAATCCTTGGAACTTATCATCACCCCAAATAACGTTTCCTTGACTTCCAAGAATCAAACAGCTACCACTGCCGAACCTTTGCCCCCCAAATTCAAGTTTATCTCTGCAATTGTTTCCAAGAATTGTATGTCCAAATCACGTGATGACAACTATTTCTTGTCATTAACACAGACCACCGAATCTCCAACTTTGCCAGTTGAATTTGTTTACATGTCCGAAGCGAATCAATTGAATCCAATGTTTAACAAATTGGGTAAAGGTGACTTGCCAAATTTGTTGAGAAAATCTAAATGGTTTTTAAATTACATTGCATTTACTGACTTGCCAAAGGATAAACCAACAAATGAAAAGGAATGGGAAACAGGCTTATCTCCACGTTGCGTTATTTCTTGCAGAGTCACTAGTAAAGCACAAGATTTAGAATTATTGACAAAGCTCATCAATTATGTTTTTAGTGTGTACGAATCCATTACTGACAGCCCAGAAACTTCATTGATTTTGAGTACTGATGTTTTGAAAAAAGTCGCACATACCCGTACTAACGAACTGAACAAGATCAAGAAGGCCACCAAACAATTGGAATTGGATCTAGCTAGAGAGAAAAAACAAAAGGAGTTAAAGGAACAGAAACGTAAAGAGGGTAAAAGTAGTGCTGACATTGATTTTGAGATGGAAGCCAAGAGAGAAAGAAGAAGAAGAAATAAACAAAAATTAAGAGGTTAAGATATATGTGTATATATTTGTATTTATTTATATATATATTAAACAAATCGTTAGCTATTAAGTATGACATGGAATTGTTATAATAATAATAATAATAATAATAAAACTGTAATTATTTACATGGGTGCTTTTTTGTTTATTCATTTATTTATTTATTTATTAATTTTTATTTTATCTCTTACTCAAATATCCAAACCTGGAATTTTGATATTGTCCAAGGTAACATCCTTATTGATCGAGCTTTGTGGCAATTTCTCCTTTTTCAACTTTGGTACTTCTTTTGGCTCTTCTGTTTTTAATGATGCTGTTTGGTTGTTTATTTTAGTCTTTTGTAACACAACTTTTTTAGGTATAGTTGTATCAGCAGTAACATGCTTTGTACGATAAGTTACTAATGCTTGGTCTATATCTGAATCTTTTAAAATAAATTTAGCTCCATTATTGTAGTGTAAAAAATTATTCATTAACGAGGCTTTAACATTAGCAACTTGTCCCTTATATAATTGAAATTCCGGGAAATCTTTCAACAGTTGGACTTTAACTCTATTGTTACGTTTTGTAAGTGCTGATAACCTTATAATACTAGCTTTCATTTTGCTGATGGGGTATGAGTTGGAGGAATGTTTTCTTGTATTATTTAATAGGAATTTATCTATCTTTAAAATAGCAGATAGTTTATAAATTATAAGAATGTATATTATTAGTTATTTATTTTTTTTTGTAAATTAAATATTTTTTTTTTTCTTTTTTTTTTTTTTTTCATTATGGAAAAAACTGTTAGATTGTTATATTTTCGTACAAAATTATATATATCACGTGAGACTTGTAGTATAAAATTTAAAGATTTGTATGATAATATTTATTAGTATAAAAAAGGCAAAAAAAATAAAAATAAAAATAAAAATAAAAATAAAAATAAAAATAAAAATCAACTTGTATTCAAAAAAAAAATAATAAAAAAAACAACACCAACAAACAAATACATTGACATTAATAAACAATGTCTTCCACAGTTTACCATCCTACCGATTTGTATATTTCCTCGAGTTTGAAATCACTTATACCGGAATTAAAATTATTTACTGATTTACAAAAAAGAGAGGTTGACATAGACAGATTTATTATTAGGAAAAAATTGGAATTAGAAGAACTTTCTTCAGATTATATCGATTCCTCAACGTTTCAAGACCACAGTACTACTAGTGCTGATAACAAACATGTTTTACGTGTATTTATATCCAATATCAGTGAAAACCAGCCATGGCAAAATGTCAACAATAATAATGACACTTCTAATACTGCCTCGCCTAATAACGAAAAATCTACTTGGACGTTACGTATTGAGGGTAGGTTAATTGATAGCGAATTAAGTGCAGAGGATCCTAAAAGACCCAAATTTTCATCTTTTATCGATAGTATAGCTGTAGATTTTAACGAACAACTGAAGGATAATCAAGATAAGGAAACCTCCACAGAGGATAATATCAGTAATACCTCCGCCACTTTACTGCCACCTGTTGAATGGCATGATGATCCTAATGCCCCGCCTGTGGAATTTGATGGATTAGATATCAAAAGACAAGGATCCACAAACACATCATGTAGAATCACTATTCAGCCTAAAAACAGAACTGGTGACATGTTGGAGTACAGTGAAACACTAAGTTTATTGTTAGGAGGTTTGAAGACGGGGTCATTACAAGATGCTTTATATTACATTTATACTTTTGTGATTAACAGTAATTTACTTGATCAAAATGGCACTGTAAAATTAACGCCTGAATTACAAAAATTAGTATCTGTTTCTACCGCTTCTGTCAGTCCTACTGGATCTGATGATGCAGGATCTGATGACAATGATAATGTTCCATCGACTTTACCACTATCAAAATTAAATGAAATAATCTCTAAAAATCACATTAAACCGTTACCACCAGTGATTATAGATTATTTGATCAGATGTGATAAAGCATCTACATATGGCGAATTATGTTACGATCTAATTGTTTTTGATTCTAATAAAAATATAGAAGAATCGAATAAAGATAGCACCAATAGTGTAAACAATCCTTACTCCAATCTACTGCAACGATATCAAATTGCTACACAAAATTTGGACTCACAAATTAAAGATCAAGATAATAAGTTAAATAGCTTAATGTTGCAATTGAATCAAGCTTATTATCGACAACAATTTTACAAGAATGTTAGCGAGGATCCTGTTGGGTTTTTGAATAAATATATTGAAAATTCAAGTCGTATGTTGAAGGTATTAAGCGGTGATGAGGGCTTTAATGAAAATGATGTGAGGAGATCAGATTTTTATAAAGACAATGCAGACATGATATATGAAGATATTGCTATAATGTTAGCGAACGGTAGGCTATGAAAGGTCAGTTTATACATGTATATAACGGGGAATCAAGCTTAATATTTAAAAGCACAGGAGAAAAACAAATAAATGAGATCATCTTGCTAATGGGCATAAAGGAACTTTCTCATAATATACATGCGTGTACTTTATTTCTTTTGTAGTTTAATATTCAAGTTTTTAATATATAACATGTATTGACTAACGTCTTAAAGCTAGACTTAAAGTTCACATTTTTATTTGTTTTTTTTTTTTCTTTTTTTTTTTTTCTTTTTTTTTTTCCTTGATTTTTCTGTTCTTTTTATGACTCACTTTATTGCCACATGGCAAATATTAATTATCTAAAATTTGCCAACGAAATTTTAAAAAAAAAAAAAAAAAACAAACAAAAAAAGAAACAAAAAGTGAAAAAAAATTTTTTTTTTTTTTTTTGTAGCTTTAAAAAATTTTAACTCGATAATAAATACTTTAAAGTAGTCCCTGAAAGTATACATCATTCTTGTAATAAAAAAAATAAGAGAAAAAGACAAAGAAAAAATAATAATGTCCCAAACTTATAGATCCACACGTTCTTCTTCTCCAGATACTATTTCCTTTGAAGAAGCTATTATCCAAGGTTTAGCCACAGATGGCGGTTTATTCATTCCACCAGTCATCCCACAAGTTTCCACTGAAACATTATTTAGTCAATGGTCAAAATTATCTTTCCAAGATTTGGCCTTTGAAATCATGAAGTTGTATATTTCTTCTAAAGAAATTCCTCACGAAGATTTACGCAAGTTAATCAGTAAATCCTACTCCACCTTTCGTTCAGAAAAAGTTACACCAGTTGTTGAAAAATTAGTTGAAGGAGAAAACATTAACATTCTAGAATTATTTCATGGCCCCACTTATGCCTTTAAAGATGTTGCATTACAATTTGTTGGTAATTTATTTGAATATTTTTTAACTAGACATAATGCTGTCAGTGAAAACAAAAAACAAATTACAGTTGTTGGTGCTACTTCTGGTGACACAGGATCTGCTGCTATTTATGGTTTGAGGGGGAAAAAGGATATTTCAGTTTTTATTTTGTATCCAACAGGTAGAATTTCTCCTATTCAGGAACAACAAATGACTACTGTTGAAGATTCCAACGTCCAAACTTTAAGTGTTAAGGGTACCTTTGATAATTGTCAAGATATAGTTAAAGCCATCTTTGCTGACAAAGAATTCAATACCAAGCATAATGTTGGTGCTGTTAATTCTATCAATTGGGCAAGAATTTTGGCTCAAATTACTTATTATTTCTATTCTTTTTTCCAACTTAATTCCACTGGTTCTTCTTCGAAGAAGATTAAATTTGTTGTCCCTAGTGGTAACTTCGGTGATATATTAGCGGGATATTTTGCCAAGAAAATGGGATTACCAATCGAAAAATTAATTATTGCCACCAATGAAAACGATATTTTGGATAGATTCTTGAAAAGCGGAACTTATGAAAGAAGCGATGATGTTAAAGTTACTTTATCGCCAGCTATGGACATTTTGATTTCATCCAATTTTGAAAGATTATTGTGGTATTTGGCTAGAGAAAATTTGGCTGCAAGTACCAACAACAAGGACGAAGAAGCTGGGAAAATATTGAATGGCTGGTTTACCGAATTGAAAACAAAGGGTAAGTTTACGGTTGATCCTAAAATCATTAAGTCAGCATTGGTTGATTTTGATTCAGAAAGTGTTTCCAATGCCGAAACCATTGAAACCATCAAGTCATTTTACGAGAAATCTTCCAACCACTATGTCTTGGATCCACACACTGCAGTTGGTGTTACTGTAGCCTATAAGGAAAAGGCCAAATGTAATGATTCTCAAGGTCTTGAGTATATTTGTTTATCTACTGCACACCCAGCCAAGTTTGCAGATGCAGTCAACAAAGCATTGTCTGGGTTTACCGCTTACTCTTTTGAGAAAGATGTCTTGCCAGAAGAATTGGCTAAGCTGGCCACTTTACCTAAGAAATTGAAATTTATTGAAAAGGCAGATATAAAATTGGTGGAAACTGCTATTGAAGAAGAATTGGCTAAAATGGAATTATAAGACATATATACGAGATATTATCATTACGTACTAATTTTTTTTTTGTTTTTTCTCCTCTAAATCCCTTATAATTACTTGGTTTTCTTTATTATTGGCTAATAAATATTTAATACAAATAATACTTCTCTCTTTGATAAATGGTTCATTTTCATCAATCTCACAATTGTTTAAAACTAGTTCAATACCGTGATGTATCCTCATTAAATCTTGTATTTGATGATTTTCAAAGGTCAAATTGGTAAATATTTCCACAAGCAAGGATTTGCAGTGGGGGAACGTACTCTTTGATGGTTTTAAGTCCGGGTTTTTATGAGGGTTGAGTTTGGGGATATGATCATTCAATAGCTTTAAAAGTGAGATTAAAAGGGGGAATGTTTCCTTGTAGTGTAATATATAGGATGCGCTTTCTTTAAATGTAGTTATCTTGGTTAAAATGTCCAAGACATTAACTAAAATAGGGTAGGTTGTATCAACAGTGGTAGTATTCGATGATAATAAACAATCCTTTACTTCATTGAACAATTTCTCTTTTATTAAAAAAATGCACCATATCATTATATTTATAATATCATGGTTGTCCCATAAATCAATACTAGTAATAATTATGGTAGAAACGTCCAAAAGTTGTGCTAATAACGCCGTGTTATTAGTGGCATATAACGATTCTATATATCTTGAAATATATTCATTTGAAATTAATAGTTTTTTCCAAACTTTAATAAAGGTTAAATGCGAAATATCTATAGGTTCAGTATTAGTGTTTTGGAAAAAACGAAACATTTTATCGTTATTGTATATCGTTAATAGTACTTTGTTGACAATATCGGTAGTCAGAAGTATTTGGGATACTAAATGTGAATCTTTTAATGATGAAAGTATGTTGTTCAATAACAGTAACCAGGGTAAATAAAATTCGGCATTGTTGGAAGTCAGATGTTTCTCATAAAAAGTTAAAAATAATAATAAAATATCATCATCATTTTCAATATTCAGTTGGAACTTGTTTGTAATATTAAATAATAATTTACAAATAGTGTTGTATAGTAATGCTAGAGATAAATTGACCTGATCTGATGATAAAACTATATTTGTGCAACAATTATTGAAATTCTTTATTATTTTATCAACCAGCAATAGGTTCAAATCTTTAATGGGAGTGCTATCAATACTAATTGTAAGATCTGCTGATACTATTAAATTGTTAACAAGTAGTAACAAACCTCTATAAATTCTAAGTAATTGGAATAAATACTGTTCGTTGTTATTAGATGTTACAGTGGGGTGGTCAATGGTATCTATAATATCGAAAACTTTGTTATAAAACTTTGTTATAAATTCGCCATCATGGAACATAGAAAGTGAGGTAATGAATTCATCTGTGCCGCTTTTAGCAATCATGGGGTTCAAAGTACCATCAATAAAAGTAAGCATAGCAACGGTTGCAGCATTAGTTGGGCCATTGTTAAATAATTCTTTGATGTCGTTTAATAAGGATAATAGTGCAGTACGGTCAACGTTGTTACTGTTGGTACTAGTATTGCTGATAACAGACATAATGTATAGAGTTTATTGTATATTCTTGATAAGATATAATTCTATTAGAGGTAGAAACAGTAGAGGTTTTCCTGACGACACTCATTAGTTCTTTTTAGGAAATATATATATATATATATTCCACTTTAACGCAAATTAGAGAGAAAAATAAAAAAAATAAAAAAAAAAGAAATAAGTAAAAAAGGAAATAAATAGAAAGGGGGCAGAAGACAAAAAAAAAAAAAAAAAAAGGTTAATATGAGGTTTTAATTTTCATTATCATTGAAAATGTGTCGTAATATGAAATCAAGTAAACGCATATTACAACTAACATGTAAGAACGACCTTAAGAGGAAATCTCCGTAAATAGGAAATTACCTTAATAGGAAATTACCTTAATAGGAAATTACCTTAATAGGAAGTCTCCGTAAATAAAGATGCCGTCTAAAGAATAACAACGAAATGTTAGAAAAGATTAATATGAACATCAAATATAAATGTGAAAATAAATCATATATAAAGAGATGATTTATTATCAAGTTATTCACCAAAAAGTATTTAAGTTATAGTTTTAAATAATCTTTATTATATATTATTATTATTATATGTAAAGACCTAAATAGAACAAGAAATTAATTACCATAATCCGAACCCGTAATTACTACGACTAGTCCTGAGTTACGCTTACGATATCTGGTAGCGCCGCTAAAATAGAAAACGATCGAAAGAAAAGAAAGATTAACAATGAGTAACAATACTACTGGTGTTAGGATAAACCCTTTCGCAGGAAGACGTGATGTTCACACATTACTCCAATTCTTAGATGCTGTTGAGATTCGTTTTGTAACCAGGCATATTTCTTCAAATCATGAGAAAATCTGTTTTCTAGCTGACCACTTGGATGGTGATGCTTCCACATGGTTTAGGACCGCATACCGAGGAGCAGATTTAACCAACGTACCCTACGAAACTGTCGTTGCCAAGTTGAAAGAACATTTTTTTGTCGCTATTGACCCTTACCAAATGTACCTCAATTTAAATGAAATGAAACAGACCAAGAGTGTTGAGGAATACACTGACAAATTTGAGAAAACTAGATTGTTATTACCTACCGACTTCGTTTCAGAGAGAGCCTTAATTGTAACCTTTATTGCTGGGTTAAAAAAAGACATCTGCAGAGAATTGAGAATTCGCAATCCGCAAACATTGCTAGAAGCCGAAGAGATGGCCTGGAGAGCTGACAACTTAGGATCTAAAACGAACAATGTAAATTGGTATGATACACCAACGTCAACAAACAATGATCCGGATGCCATGGAAATCGATGCCATGCAATCCAAACATATGAACCGTAATAGTAGTTCAGGACGTCGTAATTACAACAACTCAGAACGTTGGGATTACAATAACAGCAAACGTCGTAATTTCAACAAGTCCAACTCGAATAACGATTATTGGAAAAATCGCCTCGAAAGCTTTTGCAGAAATAAAGGATTATGTTATGAATGTGGTGATTCAGGACACTACGCTTCTAAATGTCCAAAGAGTCAAAAAAGAAACGCGAGTTCTCCCACGCCCCAGAGATATTGAACTAGACTGTTTAAACACACAGAAAAACAGAAAAAACATCGCTAGATTTACAAAAAAAGAGAAAAAACAACAAGAAAAATACAAAAACATTAAAAAATTACTAAAACAAAAAAAAAATAATAATAACAACAACAACAGTCAATTGTTGCAAAGACCAGAACCAAACAGTATAAAAAGTTTATACCAAGGTCACGTAGAATTTGCATACGCTGAACCTGAAGGACTAGAAAAATTCGAACAATATTATGACAAAGACGAGGAAGAAGTGTTTTACGACGCTAACTCGCAATTACCAGCTACGAATGACATAAAAGCTGAAGAAAAAGAAACCGGTACAGATGAACAATTTAGTACGGCAGGAATAGAAAAAGACACGAATCCGATCGTAGAAATAGACGATAGGGATGAAGTTATGGACAGAATGAGAGAAAGACTCAAGGAAAGTAAAAACTCTCATATATACCCCTTAATTATGAAAACTCCTAAGATTGGGAGGAGGAGGGAAGTAGAACTGTTATTAAATGATGCAACACTAGCAACGGTCCTGATGGATACAGGAGCCCCAACAAGTGTAATTAGCCGAAATCTAGTAGAGATAATCGGATTAGAAGTTTCCAAAGCGCCCTTTCAAAGTATAAGTGGAGCGATTAAAGGAACCAAAGAAGGTACGAACAAAGCTACAACAGTACGTTTTACAGTTAACGACAAAGAATATAAAATAGATGCGTATATTTTAGACACAATTAACAACAAGGTTATTGTCGGGAACCCCATACTTGAAACAAACCCTGAACTGTTGAACATAGAAACCGAGGACAAAGAACAGTTAAACGAGTTATTAGAAGTAACAGTCGAAACAAAGGAAAATAAAACATGGAACTTTATTCCAGAATGGCTTAAGAACAAGTTCAAAGATATTGTAGGTACTAAATTATTACCTGAAACACATAAATTGGTAAATGTACACCATGAAATAATACTAAAGGATCCCGAGAGATTGCCAAAGATGCAACCTTACAGAAGTACACCCAAGCTTGAAGAAGAAGCAAGGAAAATGGTTGATAGCTTATTGTCAGATGGATACATAGAAGAATCCAAAGCCCCGATAGCTTCACCCATAATCATGGTAAAGAAGAAATCTGGAGATTACAGGTTATGTGTTGACTACAGAATGTTGAATAAAAACACAGAACCAGACTTGTTTCCCTTACCATTATTAGACACTATATTTGCCAAACTAGGATCTTCGAAAATATTCACAACCTTAGATCTATTAAATGGATATTATCAAATCCCAATGAAAGAGGAACACAAACCTTTAACTAGTTTTGTCACCCCATTTGGAAAGTATCAATTTACTGTTATGCCTTTTGGTTTAAGGAATGCACCGTCAACATTTGCAAGATTAATGAGTGACATATTTAGAGATTTAAAATTTGTTTGTATTTATTTAGATGATATTTTAATACACAGTGATAATACAGAAGAACATTGGAAACACTTAGCAACAGTATTACAAAGACTAAAAGACCATGGTTTAGTTGCAAAAAGATCAAAATGTTATTTTGCACAAAGAAAAGTAGTATTTTTAGGACATGAAATTAGTAGTGATGGTATCAGACCATTACAAGGAAAAACCGATGCTATTAAAAATTTAACAGTTACCCAAGATATTAAGAGTGTTCAGAGATTCTTAGGAATGATTAATTTTTACAGAAGGTTTATACCACGATGTAGTCATATAGCTAAACCGCTAGTTGAATTTACAGCAAAGAAGACTGAATGGACAGACAAACAAACACAAAGTGTTGAAACTTTAAAGAAAGCACTAGGCTCACCACCGATATTAGTTCCGTACACACCCAAATGTCATATGAGACTAACTACCGATGCCTCGTATGATGGACTTGGAGCTGTATTAGAAAAATTAGAAAACAACAAGCTAATTGGAGTTATTGGATACTTCAGTAAAAGCTTACAAGGTGCACAAAAGAATTACCCACCTGGAGAATTAGAATTATTAGCAATAATTGAAGCACTAAATCATTTCCGATATTTACTACATGGAAATCATTTTGAATTAAGAACAGACCATATTTCACTTTTATCATTACAAAATAAGAAAGAACCGTCAAGAAGAATTTCCCGCTGGTTAGACATGCTAAGTGAATACGACTTCACTTTGACATACTTAAAAGGTACAATGAATCATATTGCTGACACACTATCACGAGACAGTAAAAGCTTAGAAGTAGATACCATTGATGCAAAATCATGGCTTGAACTTTATGAGAATGACCCCTGGTGTGCTGCAGTTTTGCACGGAATGAAACATATAGATAAAGTGAACACAGGAGGAATGGATTTACATTTATTTAAGAAATATCAGAGAAAATGGACATCATCAAGACAATTTCAAGAAGCTTATACAATAGACAAAGACAACTTCTTATATTACAAAGACAGATTATGTGTACCACAAAAAGCAAGAGACTCAGTGTTAGAGTACTATCATGACAATGCTATATTAGGAGGACACTTTGGAGCCGATATCACTTTTCATAAAATCGCAAAAGACTATTATTGGCCTAGTTTGTATTCGAATATACAAGGTTACGTAGCACATTGTTACAACTGTCAAGTTATGAAGCAACATCGACGAGCCTCACAAGGTTTACTACAATCTTTAGATGTTCCAAAAGGACGATGGTCACATATTACTATCGACTTTGCTTCAGGACTACCACTTACATTTCGTCAGAATGATTTTATTTTAATTGTCGTAGACAGATTCTCGAAACGATGCCATTTTATACCATGCAAGTCCACTACAGGTTCCATTGAACTTATTAATTTACTATTTAAACACGTTTTTGCTTACCACGGATTTCCCCGATTTATTACCTCAGACAAGGATATTAGAATGATGAGCACAGCCTACAAAGAATTAGTGAAACGCTTAGGAATTCAATTAAAAATGTCAAGTAGTAACCACCCACAAACAGATGGACAAACTGAAAGAGTTATTCAAGTCTTAGGTCGAATGTTAAAGAGCTATTGCTCCGTACATCACCAACAATGGGATAATTTTTTACCCATTTTAGAATTTTGTTACAACTCGACTTATTTATCTAATATTCGAGCTGCTCCGTTTGAAGTTGATTTGGGTTATATTCCTAATAAACCACAAATATTTACGGAGGGGGAGAGTTCAGCACAAAATGACTCCGCAGTCGAATTAGCCAAGAAATTGAAAGCAATAGAATTACGAACAAAAGATTTTTTAGCTGCAAACGCTGAAAACAATGAAGCCGCCAAGAACAATAAGAGAATACAAATTATATTAGAACCAGGACAACATGTATTAGTACACAGAGACGCATATTTTGTTAAAGGCAAATACTGGAAGATACAACCGATATATCTAGGACCTTTCAAGGTAGTAAAGAAAACTAATGATAATGCCTATGAAATAGACTTACCAAGTACTAAAAAGACACATAGAGTAATTAACATTGAATGGTTGAAAGAATTCAAACATGACCCAGACAGGTACCCAAAACATCCACCAAGAACCGAAAAAGAAATGGAATTTAGATTAACTGAAATAGTTAGTGTAATTGGAATCACAGAAGATAAGACTAAGCTGTATGCAAAGTTCAGCGATGTCGATCCAACTCTATCTGTAGAAATACCACTTAGGATTTTTAACAAATTACCTGACTACAGAAAGACAGCCTTATTGTCAAACTTTAAACAACTCTGGAGACACTCAGTTTCGGAGGAGGAGGATGTCGTAATATGAAATCAAGTAAACGCATATTACAACTAACATGTAAGAACGACCTTAAGAGGAAATCTCCGTAAATAGGAAATTACCTTAATAGGAAATTACCTTAATAGGAAATTACTTTAAAAGGAAATCTCTGTTAATAGGAAATTACCTTAATAGGAAATCTCCGTAAATAAAGATGCCGTCTAAAGAATAACAACGAAATGTTAGAATAGATTAATAAGAATATCAAATATAAATGTGAAAATAAATCATATATAAAGAGATGATTTATTATCAAGTTATTCACCAAAAAGTATTTAAGTTATAGTTTTAAATAATCTTTATTATATATTATTATTATTATATGTAAAGACCTAAATAGAACAAGAAATTAATTACCATAATCCGAACCCGTAATTACTACGACTAGTCCTGAGTTACGCTTACGATAAAATGACAGTTAAGGGCGTGTGGTCTAGTGGTATGATTCTCGCTTTGGGTGCGAGAGGCCCTGGGTTCAATTCCCAGCTCGCCCCTTTTCTTTAATTTTTTTTAATTTTTTTCTAGTTATTTTTTTTTTGGAATTACGCCCCTTTTATTTATTTTACTTTCGGTGATCAAGAATTGTTTAGGCTGCATTCCGCGGTGAAAATTGAAAGATAGGAAAATAAACAAAATTATAAACATATTTTTGTTTGTGTCTTTTAAAAACGGTTTATAAGCAATAATAATTCACTAAAAATATTTATTTGCGACTTTTTTTTTTTGTTTTACACCAAACAAAACTTAAAATATAAACGACGACTGGAAAAAAAGAAAAAACAAAATATTTAAAGTATATAGCAACAACAGTAAATAAAAAGAAGAAACTGTTACTCTTATTATCAACTATCCTTTTATTTGCTCATAACATACAAAGGAAATAGAGCATCTAAAAAGTGCAACCAAATTTTTATAACTTTTATATTATAACAAGAAGAAAAAGAAAAAAAAATACAAGAGAGAAAAAAAAGAAAAAAGAAAAAAAAAAAAATAAAAAAAAAATAATTCATCCTTTTATTTATATATATATATAAATACCATCACTATTTTTCCTATTTAGAAGAAATTATAAAATTTAATACACCATAAATAAACAAAACTATATAGTAAAAAAGAAAGAAGGAAAAAAAAAAAAAAAAAAAAAAACAAAGAAAAACAGTTATATAAATATGAGACTGTTTAAAAATATTAGTTCTAGTGCTACTAGTTTTTTCTTTATAGCATCATCCTTACTGTTATTATTCAATTCATTTAAAATAGTAGCAACAGCACATGAAGGTATGGATGATAATGACCAGCTTACCTCGGTTGATACACAGAATAACGAAATGGACTCACCCGAGATTGTTCCTATCCCCCATGAAGTAATGCATATGCATGGTGTACCAATACTACAAAAAAGTTTAACTGCGGCGGAAAGATTGTATTGGGAAAATTATGATACCACCACATACTTTACTGATTCTACTTTAGGCAATAGAAATGCATTTTGGTATCACGTATTTTCCTTAGTTTTATCTGCATTTGTTTTATATCCTATATGTTTAGCTTTGAATAACATAGGGTCAAATTGGTACCTACCTATATTAACCTTAACCGAAATCATGATCATTTCCAGTTTATTTTCATTGTCCATATTTGATTCCAGTGTCACAGAAAGTTTATACCCACATCACATTTATAGAGTTTTTTCATGGATATTGTTTTTCATTGTACAATTACACTATGCGAGCGCAGTTCTACTAAGAGCCTTTAAATGGATTAGCGGCAACAAGGGGGGTAACATTGAAGATAGTGGCGAATTTTATCCATTGGGCAATTATTATCGTGATGAACCAGATGAAGAAGAGGAACATTTAAGTTCATCACCTGCCACTACTCTGACTAACAATAGATCGAGTAGTAATTCGACAGAATCTGTAGCCAATGATATAACAGCTGATTTGGAATCCAGCAGTGAGCGATTATTCTCCTTAAATGCCCATCGTTTTAAGGGTAAAATGTCTTTGAAAAGAGATTCCATATTGAGTAAAGTTTTCTCCAACCCAACAATAAAAAAACTATCACTGAATTTTTCCACCTTGGCATCAATTATCTTTCATCTATTAAATTATTTTTTGTTCTTATTTTTGTTGGTTGATGTGTTTGTTGGTTTGGCTGTAGGCAATTTGTTTGGCAAAGGCTTGCATATTTTCAACTTATTGGCGCACTGGATTAAAGGTGGAGTGTTCTTTTTATTGGGTGTTATTTCATTGGCTAGATATTGTGGGTTTGGCGCAGACAAAGGTTGGGCATGGAACGCTTTTTACATTTCTGATTCTGATGTTTCTAGGCTTTCTAATGCTCTTCCACGTGGTGGTATTACTTTAGAAGGTGTTGAAAGCTTTTTGATCTTTTTTTATGGTTCAACAAATGTTTTTCTGGAACATCTTGCTTCTCAGGATGGGATCTGGACTCCAAAAGATTTACAACACATTTCAATTGCGTTTTTATATATCGGTGCTGGTCTTTGCGGTATTTTGGTAGAAATATTTTTAAATACTTGGAAGTTTGAACACGCAAAGGCAACATTGGGATTATCTAACGTCAAGGTAGCTAATTTAGGATTTTCTCCCAACCCATTACCTGCCTTTACGATATTCTGGACGGGTATTCTAATGTCTAAACATGCACAAACCTCGGAACTATCCACTGCTATTCATGTTCAGTGGGGGAGCATGTTGTCTTATGGTTCATTTTTCAGAGTTTTCACCTTTTTATATTTATTATTTGTTCCAACTCATTGTGCTAGAACGTTGCCCAGCCAGCCTCTGACTGAGTTAATAACCTCGTTCTGTTTGATGGGTGGTGGGTTGATCTTTATGGAAAGTACTGATCAAGTTATTGAAGCTATGGAATATAGAGGATATACTGAAATGTTTACTTTTAATTTGAGTTTAGGTGTTGTAACTCTGATTATGAGTTGGGAAATGATGCTTTTCATGTGGAAAGGTTGGTTAAAAAAGAGGATGATGAATAATTGACAGTTGTTTCAATGTTAATTCATTTTTTTTGTTTTATTTTGTTGTTTTATTTTGTTGTTTTAAAATTAATTAATTATTATTTATTTGAGGTTAAAAAGCTTCTATATATGAAATGCCTGTTTTTTATTTTTATTTTTATTTCCTTTGAATAATATATTTATATATTTATATTTATATATGAGTTCATTACGTGTTACAATTGGCTATTAATCATATATTTAGTGGTACAGGTACTCTTTTTTTTTTTTTTTTTTTTTTTTCTTTTAAATGTATATATATATATATATATATATATTATTATTTTACTTTGTTTAATTTATTAATTTATAAGAAAAAAGGTATTTACAATTACATATTTAGTCAAATAACTAATTGATCAATTTAATATATATATAGATTTAAGTAGATTTACTTGACGGATCAATTCAATTTATTTTTTTTTTATTTTTTATTTTTTTTTTTTTTCGATTATATTTTAAATAAACGTGAATCAGGTGAGAGCATTGTTATAAGGGGAAATTGACGTCAAATGTTAATAAATGCAGTAAAAAATATAATATTTGTATTATATTAATGTAAACTTTTATAATTATTAGAAAACGTGACACTATGGCCGAGTGGTTAAGGCGACAGACTCGAATGTATTTAACCATGATTCTGGATTTAGGTGTTTGTAGGGCTTTAACGGTCTGCGTCGATGCTTACCAACTTGAATAAAAAACTTGAATTTTTATTTGATTTTGATGAAAAGCTCGAGTAACATGCACATGGAAAATCCGGAATTGGAAATTGGTTACAAGGTATCTGTTGGGTTTTACCCGCGCTGGTTCAAATCCTGCTGGTGTCGGTTTCCTTTTTTTTGGCGAATTTTTATTTGCTCCTCCGTTTTTTATTTATTTATTTATTCTTTTTTTTTTTTTTTTTTTTTTTCTTTTTCCTTTCGAAATTTCTAATTTCATATTGCAGGAAAGTCAACTTCAATTATATTATCCTCTTTTTAGTTATTTAAAGCTAAAAAAGAATATAACATTCAATATATAGGCAATAAATGAGTTATAAAAGTAATAATAAAAAAAAGTTGAAAAATATACCAGACGGTTACGATAAAATAAAACAGGTTTTAGATGATTATGACCACCAACTTAGACTTATCACCATCAATAATAAAAGGGATACCGGGACTAATAATTCCAATTTGATGTCTAATGACGAAGATTTGTGGGAAATATATAAAATAAATCACTTAAAATCTAAATATATTTATGATCTATATTACAAAAGGAAAATTATTAACGCCAAATTATATCATTGGCTTTTAAACAATAATATTGTGGACAAAAACTTAATAGCCAAATGGAAGAAAAGAGGATACGAAAAGTTATGTTGTATAAGGTGCATTGAACAAAGTAATGGAAGCGGTGTTACCTCTAAGGATGGAATAAGGGGCAAAGTTTGTATTTGTAGAGTACCGAAATCTGTATTATTAAGCAAAGAGAAAGAGAGACAAAAAAAAAATAATAATGAAGAGGAAGGCAAGAATACGCTTGATGATGATGATTTATTCAAAGTTGTTCTTAAACCCTGTGGGAGATGTGGTTGTAATGGATGTGCTAGTACTGACTGATGTATATATATATATATATATGTAATGGTTTTGATATTGTGCGTGTGTGCGGGTAGCAGATCTAGCAAAATAAAAAAAAGAAAAGATGGTGCGCTGTGGAATTCGAATGCAAATGTTTAAAATTTTAATTTACGGAAATTAAATTAATTTTTGAAACAAGACAGAAAAAATGACAATGATCGGTTGTGCTACCTACGCTTATTTTTTATTTTTTTTCGCGTCTTTTTGGTTTGTTTCCCTTACAAACAATTAACTACGCGTGATTATCTATCAAATTCTGACACGCGTTAAAAAGAAAAAAAAAAAAATATCAAATTTCCATTCATGAATTTAATTTTTTTGCCAGAAAAAAAAATAAAATTAAAAAAAGTACAAGGAATTGTTCATATAAATATAAAAAAGGAAATTGACCCATTTTCTCACCAATTTTTTTTTTTTTTTTTTTTTTCTTTTTCTTTTCTCTCTTTTTAAAAAAGGTTTATGGCGTCACTGCTTAAATTTTATTCCATTTAGCTCTTTTCAAGAACTACTGCAACTACTTTTAAAAATTTATATCTATATCTTTAATACACCATTACTTTAGGGATTACAGCAAAAAAAAAAAAATAAATAAAAAAAAAAATTAGAACCATTTATACCCATTGGCACTTTATAATCAAAATATAATAACAAGATAATTGAATTTTCCAATTTTTCTTTTTTTTTTTTTTTTCTTTTTTTTTTTTTTTTTTAATTTATAAAATATTACCTTAGGATTTATAGCGATAAACTTTTCATTAGAGTAAAAATAAAATGAATAGTAGTATACAGGACTATCCTAATAAAGATATCAATCAGAGTAATTTACCAATTGCAGATAGATATTCAGACACAAAAAATTCACCCATTAGTACAAAAAAAAATAACATTTCTTCCGTTCCAAAAGAAGCTCTCAAACCTAAAGAATCAAATATTTCTGAATCAAAAAAAAGAAAATTGGATGCTATTGATAATAATGAAAAAGAGGACTATGGCTATCAATCCAATACTTCTACAAAATTCCCACCCTTGAAGGAATTATTAATAGAAATTACTGATTCAGATAAGGAAACTGGATTATATGATGAAAACATTAAGCCGCCATACTCTTATGCTTCTATGATCGCATTGGCAATAATAGATTCTCAAGTGGGAAAACTAACATTGTCTCAAATATACACTTGGATTGCTTCCCATTTCCCCTTCTATAAATTGGGTGATTCCGGATGGCAGAATAGTATTAGGCATAATCTATCTTTAAATAAGGCATTTATTAAAGGCGGTAAATGTGAGGATGGCAAAGGCCATTTTTGGGAACTAAAAGTCGGTCAAGAATATAAAGTTTTAAGAGTTACTTCGAAAGGTGGGAAAAATGCTAATAACCATACTAATAAAACAAATACCAAAAAACGTTTTGAAAAAGATCAGGAAAGTTTATTGGGCCCAGTTAGTTTAAGTAAAGGCCAAATGAAAATTAATAATAACATGTATACCAGTTTAAGTGAACTTAATGATACTGGTGACGATATAGATTATAAATTGACAGAAAATGATCATGATCTTGAGGGAAACGATATTGTATCTGATGCCAAATCATGGAGAGATGATAATATAAGTGATAACGGCTCATATACCAATGCTCAGCCAAACACCAACGAGGAAATGATTCAAGAATTTGATTCCTCATTGCTTACATCACCAAACTCATATAGGTTGTCTTCAAAAAATCTAAAGAAAACACTGAAAAAATCATATTCCTTTTCATTTTCAGGTAAAAAAATATCTCCTTTTAACGATAGTAATAGTACACAAACTGATAATTTTTTTAATATTGATCGGAGTAATAGTCATTCTGATTTTAAACGGTACACATGTTCGTTTAACTCAAACTTTGAAAATTCTCCCCAATCAAAGCAAGGTGTGTCATCTCCCCTAATAGAATCTTTTCATAATGAGGGGAAAAAAAATAGTTTGTGTCAGAATAATAATATACTGACAACACCTAATAAAAAACCAAGTTCTATGGTTGTCGAACCGGATAAGAATGAAGAGTATAACAACTCTAGCAATTTTATGGCAGCTATCAATCATCATGGTTATGTGAAGACACCAAAAATTATCCACACAATTGAACAGCAATATACTAATGATGATGATGATGATGGTGGCAATGCTCATATCGCTGGCAAAAAAATTGATTTGCATAGTCCCAGAAAATTGGCCTACACAATCACACCAAGATGGGGTAAAACACCAAGCAATATTTTGGATGATTTTTTTGGATCACCTGTTATTTTAAAAAGTCCAAGCGTTAACATGGTGCTCGATCCCCACATTCGTTTAAAAAAAGATATAATACCGAATTTGTCCCCATCATCGATTAAAAACATTTCGACAAATACTCTGATGTTGACCTCGTCATTTTCTTCTTCTACAGCAAATACCAGTGTTTCTTCTGTTTTTTCAAATAATAATGGCTCAAAACAATCCTCCATCACACTTAATAATTGTAACACTGCCGCTAATATCAATTCCGCTGGTTCTGAAGAGCAAACAGAGGGAGAATCTGTCGAGCCTGTATCTAGAAAGCTTTTTTCAATTAATACAACGCCTCATGGAAAATCTGTTTTAATGTTGTCAAATTCCTCTATCCAAACCACTTTAAGTCCTGCTGGCAATGACAACAATCCCAACAATGATAATATCAATCATAATAATAATATCGACGATGACAATAGCTTAATAATGAAACCAACAACCTCTAAACTATCAAATACATCGGGTCTATTTGGTGTTGACATATATTCTGTCTACAAAAGAGCCGTGGCTCAACAATTAGAAAATAATAATAATGATAACAACAATAATAATGAGACTAATAGTAACAAGGAATTTAAATAATGGTCACTATAAGAAGTTATACTTTAGGAAAAGATTAACAAAATAATGGTAAAGTGATGTTTTTGTATTAATATGTGTATGTATAGACTATTAAACCATAACTATTAGAAAATTTCTTTTGTATAATATCATCTCATCAGTACATATTATATGTCTTTATAGTTTATATCTACTTAAATTGTTACTTCTGGGGTGTGAACGAAAGAAACCTTATTAGTTATTTTTTAGGTATATTTTTTAATATTGGAAAAGAGTTTTTTTTTTTTTTTTCTTTTTTTTTTTTTTTTTTTTTTTTTTTCCTTGTAAAAATAGAAAAAAAATATTTTTATTTTTATTTTTTTTTTTTTTTAAGATTACAAAAGACTTGTTTTAACCTATTACATAGTCTATAAATATTTGATTGCAATAATATTCTTAGTGGCATGAAGTCAATGTCAATTTTCAATTTTTTTTTGTTTTTGGATGATTTGTTTTTTTGGTGGGGGAAAAAAAATATAATTAAAAGTAGTCAAGAACATTAATAATGGAAAAAAAATTGCAGAAACTAAAAGATCCAAGTGATTTTGTTCAAACAAACGTTCCGGAACTAAAAGATTTAGATTCCTTGCTAAGATGTCATATTTGTAAGGATTTTTTGTCAATACCGGTTTTAACACCCTGTTCACATTCATTTTGTTCCCTATGCATTAGGCAATATCTTAATGTATCAGGAAATTGCCCTTTATGTTTAAATGAATTACAGGAGTCTATGTTAAGGAGTGAATTTTTACTAGGCGAGTTGGTTAATTGTTATACAAAAAAGGTTAGGCAAAAGTTATTGGATAATCTAATGCCTCGAAATGATAATACAATATTAAAAAGCAACATTATAGATTTGGATTCGCAATCACCACAATATATTACAAAAAAAAGAAAAACCAGTGCACTTGTAAACAACAATAGTTACCCCAAAAATGGAATTTTATCAATGTTTAAAACTAAGAAAGAACACAAGTTTTTGCCTGGTAATAATCTCGGAGATATTAACAATAAAGATACTACTCCAGGTAAATCGCAATGCCCAATATGTTCTGTGGTGTATCCCATAGATTATTTACAAACAACTCACATCGACGAATGTTTGCTACATCCTAAAATGAAAACTACAATAGAAATCATAGAAGATGACAAAGAAGAAGTAAAAGTTAATACAATTTTGAAAGGCAATGATGTTACAATTGACAAAGCTAAATCAAATGGCCCTGAATCTAATGTTATTGCTGTTAGTCAAAATGAAACAACACCTACTGTAGAAACTCCTTTTTTAAATAAGTATTTGGATTCTGCAATCACTACCACATGTTTAAATGATCAAAATCGCAAGAAAAAGCTTGGTAAATTGGATGTTTTAAATATATCCACAGCTGCGTTGAAATCCAAATTACTTGATCTAAAATTACCAACACATGGTTCAAGACAACAATTGATTAATAGGTATAATTATTATGAACTTTTATGGAATAGTAATTATGTTGACTCTTTGCAACCTACCACTGAACAAGATTTGAAGATGAAACTATTAAATTGGGAAAAAACTCATAATCTGGGTGTGGGGGATGGTAATAATAACCACAATGCTGTTACTATGTTTACAAATAATTCTAACAATAGTATTCCTACACAAGAGCATTCCATTTTTTCGATTTTACAAAATAAAAGGGGAATTATAGATATCAAATCTAAGAAATTCAGTAGAAAAGATTGGGCTATAAAAAATGCCACCGCCTATAGAGAATTGATAAAAGAAGCAAAAAGTAGCATGCTGACAGCAAATGAGAAAAAACGGGAAGCAGTTTCTGAGTTAAACGAAGAACGCAGTGAACTTAAAGGCAAGCATCCTAACCCTCAAGTTAATTTACTTTGTAAAAATAATAAGAACGATACACATCAAGAACTAGAACATTTATTAAGTTCAAGCGAAGAAGATGAGTGAAGATAAATAAAAGTTGATATACTATGGTTAGCACATATACTATTGTTCACAATTTGAAGCATTATTCATTTATATTTTTAATTTTTAATTTTTTAATTTTTTTTTTTAATACATTTTATACAGTTTGATTAAAAAAAAAGATTCAATGCACATAATATCTTTTATCAGTTACTAAATTTATAGTTCATCATGCTCAAAAGAGGGAGCTTGATTGATATCATCGGTAGATCCTAAATCATTATCTGGAATCAAAACATTTTCTTCTCCAATATGGTCATTGATTTCATATGAATTGGATGGTGCATTGTAAGATGTTACAATATTTTCATTTTTATTGCTCATAGTTTCTGTAAATGTTTTATCTTTTGTATTCTCAGTGGTTAAGACTTTAGAAATATCTTTTTCTGGAAAAGCAATTTCTATAGTCTCTTCTTCAACTGTAGAATTATTAATAGAACCAGAAGCAGCTGCCACATGACCAGATGTTTCCACGGGTAGCGTTGTTTCATTGTTTATTTCCGAATAGGTTGATTCATATATAACGGTGGTCAATGTCTTAGTTTCGGTTTCGGTTTCAGTTTCGGTTTCAGTTTCTGCATCTGCTTCAGTTTCTGCTTCAGCTTCAGTTTCAATTTCAATTTCAGCTTCAATTTCATTTTCGGACTCTAGCAAAATACCTGAAGTTGTAATTGGGTTAGCAGAAATAGTTGCGCTTTCATTAACAACAGTTTCTAATATAACCTCTTTGGAGATAACAGTAGAAGTGGTAGTAATAAAAGTAGCATCGGAGGAAGAAGAAGGAGAAGAAGAAGGAGAAGAAGAAGGAGAAGAAGAAGGAGAAGAAGAAGGAGAAGAAGAAGGAGAAGAAGAAGGAGAAACATCATTAATAATTGGTTCGAGGTCCGTACTAATGGTATGCATTCTTGCAGCAGAAGATATTATCGTGCTTTCGGTTTCAGTAGAAGGCGAACTATATTCTACAGATTCCACGGCTGGCTGTTGATAGGTAGAGGCAGTTTCAATTTTAACAGCAGCGGTGTTGCTTTCTATTTCATTAATAGTATTGATGTAATTTGTAACAGACTCCGTTTCTTTAATATCAGTTTCTGTGGAGATACTAAATAATGGCTGAGTAGTAGTTGCTTCTTCCTTTGTAACGATTCCAGTTTCTCCGGTTATAATTTCTGTGGGGACACTAATCGATGACTGAATATTACCCTGATCCTTTTTTGCAGTAGTTTTTAAAGGAGGTTCAATTTCGACATCCGTAGTGTCGGGTTGAAAAGTATCGGATGCAAGTTGAGAGCTTGTGGTATCTGGTTGAAAAGTATCCGATGCAATCTCAGAAGTGAAAGAGGTACCGGAGACTAAATTATCAGTTATAAACGTTTGGTACTCGATGGTAGATTCAGTGATATTATTAAGATCACCTTCATGGTCAAAGGTAGTTGGGATAGTATTGCTAAAGCTTTTATCAGACTTTGTTTCAAGCAGAGTGCTTACAAATGTATCTTCTTTTCCCTCTTCAATTGGTGCAGTAGCCAAAGTTTCAATGTTATTATTTGTCAATATAGTGCTAATGTGTTCACTTGTAGTTGAATAAGTTGTAGAAGTTGACATTATTTCATTTTCAGTTACAATATCGTGCTTATCAGTTAAATCATTTAAAAACAGACTATCAAATGTCTCACTAGATATTGTATTACTAGGAATATCAGTACCAACAGTAGAAACAAAATCTTTATCTTTAATTAATGTAACCTGTTCTAATCCATCGTTAATGGTAAAATACGAGGACGAATCACCCTTTTTCCTTGAATTGTACCAATCCTTGGTACATTTGTAGACAATAGTATGCACGTTATTTTTATAAGCTAGTTGGGCGATAAATGATAATAAAACAATAAAAATAATATTAATGAAGTAATTGAAAATCTTTTTAGACAAGGAAATAGAGGAACTCCAATTGGCAGGAATTCTAATCAAATGCACAATGTTCGATGCAGAGACGCTTGCCAAAATTTGGGAATCGGGGGAAAAACAAATTTTAGTGATAGCAAAAGCATGAACGTTTTTAAAAAATTTTGCAACTTTCAGATCCCTTAATTTGATTAAAGCAATAGAATTTTCATTACCAGCCAACGCGCACAATTCACCTTTTGCGTCAATGTCCATCGAAGTTACACCCTTGAATTTTTTTGTGACTACTCTTGATTTCAACATGGAAATAGAACCACTTTTCACGCTAACAACGCTTAAAACAACCCCAGTCGTTTTTTTCAAGGATGCTGCAATAATAAGTTCGTCATCGTTAATAAATCTAATCTTCGATAAAACCCAATCCTTGTTAAAATCGGTTTTACGAACAATAAATCTACCAGTGACTAAAGAAATGACTTCTAAGGTGCTTTCAGTAATATAACTTAGTACTTTACTATCAGGAGAAAAATGCAAATCTTTAACATCATTGCCAGTCTCAATTTCATATTTTTCCATTAAAGTACGAGGATCTATAACACGTATAATTGTTGGTAAGGAAGAAGAAGCAATTGCAGCTGCAGTACCGTCCTTAGATATAACTGTTAATTTGGTGTAATCTTCTGGATTACAACTACGGTTATAGTCGCAACTACCAACAAATTTTAAATGTTCATTTTCGTAAACAAACTTTCTTAAATGTTTATTTTCGCCATTTTTAATGTTTGCAGAATTTTCATTACAGCCAATTAAAATAACACCATCTGAATAATCTAGAGTGGTCGGAGAATCATCGTTATCATCCAATTTTAATTCACGGAACTTCTTTATGATTTTCTTTTTTTTATTGAAGTTCACGTTTAAAGCGGTTATTTTGTTTGGTAAACCATTTGCACCTTCGCCACCACCACCTGCGATCAATAAAATTGAATTGTTTATAAATTTTGCACCATAGATTGGATAATCCATGGTGTAGTTAGCAGTTTCAAACTTCATAGTCTTTTTATAATTTGTTCTTGTTGGCTTGCTCTTAGAAAGCTTTTCGTTAGTTGATAATGTGAGTATGAAGTTTTTATTTTTTGTTTTCTTTTATTAAAAAAATTTTTTTTCTCCTTTTTACTTTTCCTTAAAAAAAAAAAAAAAAAAAAATAAAATAAAATAAAAAGGATTATTTTTATATGATATTAAGTCCTTGCGGACATTGCAAGTTCTATCGGAACAGATACTTTTCTGGATTAACAGAAGTCGAAGATATGATTGATATTTCACGTGTTTTTTTTTTTTTTTTTTTTTTTTTTTTTTTTTTTTTTTTTTAAATCTGTATATGTAAAATATTTGTTTAATACAACCAATCCACAATTCAATTATAAATATCTTACAACAAAGAAAAAAGAAAAAGGAAAAACAATCTTTTTTTTTAAAATACCTCCAAAGATAAAATGACCACTTCTATTACCAGCACTACCAAAAAAAAAAATAAAAAAATATTATCCATTCAATCACATGTTGTTCACGGATATGTTGGAAATAAGGCTGCCACTTTCCCTTTGCAATATAGAGGATGGGACGTGGATTGTTTAAATACCGTCCAATTTAGTAATCATCCAGGTTATGGCTCATTTTCTGGGTTCAAATATCCTTCCAATGAATTAACTGACATTTTACAAAATGGACTCTTAAATTTCCTAAAATTAAATTATTCTGCCATTTTGACCGGATATTATCCTTCGCCTGAGGGCTTTTTAAAAATAAGTGAAATTTTAGAGGAACAATACAATAGTAATAAAGATAATTGTGATATGAAATGGATATTGGATCCTGTTTTAGGTGATAATGGTAAATTATATGTTACTGAAGGAATGGTTGAAATTTATAAAAAAATATTAACTGAATGCCACATATTTTGCTGTACACCTAACCAATTTGAAATGGAATTATTAACAGCTGGTCAAATTTCCACTTTTGACGACTTGTATAAAGGTTTTATCAAGTTCCATGAGTTGTATCCCAATGTTAAATATATTGTAGTGACAAACTGCAACATTCAATTATTGCACAACAATTCACATGATGATAATATAATAGTTGCCTGTTACAATACTATAACCAATAAAATGCACTACTGTAAAACTCCCTTAATACCTGCAAGGTTTTCTGGGAGTGGCGATTTATTCACTGCATTGTTAACAGACCAATTATTGCAAAACAATGATGGAGTGGTGGTTAATTCTTTACACGATGCTGTATTGAAAAGTATATTCTTAGTTGATCAAATATTAAGAAATACTTTGGACTTATATATTAAAGATAATATCGGTAGTACGGATAATGCACAACCAGTGATAAAAGATTTGAAGCTTATTCAGTCTAGACATATTTTAGATATAATTGATCCCACTTCACCATTTGAAGCAATAGAGTACGACCCTATGATATACTTTTGAGGTAAATGAATGGTATGTCGTATAAAAATATATAAATAAATCTTTGTCCGAACGATTTACGGAGTTTCATATCTGCGGACAAGTCATTTAGGACCTCCCTTTATCTTATTTTTATTTTGGGAATGTTTTATCTGTTGCAAAGTAATAAAACTAACCCTTTTTTTTTTTTTTTTTAATATTACTCACAAAAAAAAAAACAAAAAAACAAAAAGAAAAATCAAAATTCCAATAAATAAAGATAACAAACACATTTATAACCTAATCTGTAATACTCAATCATCACCATTTCCTAAATTTAGCCTTAATAAATAGATAGATTTCTTTCAACAAGGAAAAAAAAAAAAAAAAAAAAAAAAATTTAAAATACATTTATATATATATAAGCCATCCAACTATTTATGATAAACAATTCTAACACCTTCAAGAAGAAATACGATGTGCATGATGAATTTGTTGTTTCGACCCATCAAGGAACTGGCTATCCTACCAAGAAACAGCACTATTGCTTTTTAAATTTAAAAAAAACTAAAAATAAGCTAAAGTCTCAACTATTGACGATAATATCAATTATTATCATAATATTGTTTTTGTTGTTGAGATATTGTTATTCTTCAGGACTTTCTGTCAACTCTTTAAAATATAAAACTATTGAGTCATACGATTTCCATCAAGATAAAGTGCCAGAATTTGAATTAAAATACGCATTTAGACATGGTATTGGTCAATTTCAAGATTTCCATGAAATGCTTGAGGTAGATGAATACGATAATAAAAATTTAGCTATATCATCTTTATTAGATTCAATAAATAAAAAAAAAAAGGTAACACAAATGAAGCTAATAACAAATTACAACTCTCCACGACCTACATTACTTTAGCAAGAATGGTTAATAGAGATCCAGATTTTGTTGAGTCTTATTTGGATTATGCTAGGGAAAACCCATCTATGGCCAATATGGTAAACCTGGAGTGGAATATGGATGAACTTGTCCTGGCCCCTAATTTAACTAATAGAGACACAGTTCTTGGGCTAGCTATAATGGCCTCGAACGCATATGTTTCTACTCCACATGAAGGTGACTGGAGAAATCTTACTGACCCATGGAATTCCCATATGGGTCATGGCTGGGATGGCAATGGTGTTAGGGGTCATGTTTTTGTTTGTGAAAACTTCAACATCGTAGTTATTTCATTGAAAGGAACTAGTTCTCAAGGATTACCAGGCACTGGTGGTGAGAAAGATACCATAGAAAATGATAAGATCAATGACAATTTATTATTTTCATGTTGTTGTGCCAGAGTAAGCTATTTATGGACAACAGTTTGCGACTGTTATACTAAATCTTATACCTGTAATGAAAATTGTTTAGAGAAAGAGTTGAGACGTAAGGATAGGTATTTCCAAGCAACCTTGGATATATATAGAAATGTAACTGCATTATATCCGAACAGTACGATATGGGTAACGGGCCATTCACTAGGCGGTGCTCTAGCAAGTTTATTAGGACGTACTTTTGGACTACCAGCGGTTACCTTTGAAGCTCCGGGAGACTTATTACCTACGAGAAGATTACACCTACCTATGCCGCCAGGGTTACCGACATATTTAGAAGGTATTTGGCACTTTGGTAACACCGCAGATCCAATTTTTGTTGGTACATGTAATGGAGCCAGTTCTTCTTGTTCGATGGCAGGGTACGCCATGGAAACATCATGTCATTCAGGAAAGGTTTGCGTATACGATGTAGTTAAGGATAAGGGTTGGCATGTGAATATGTTAAACCATAGAATCCACACCGTTATAGATGAAGTTTTATTGAAGTATGATGAACCTGCTGAATGCAAGAAACCGGAGCCTTGTGTTGATTGTTATAATTGGAATTATATTGTAGATCGTGATACTGATAAAGACGATGATACTGATAAAGACGATGATACTGATAAAGACGATAATACTTCTGATCAGTCTAATAGCAACACAAACGTTGTAAGTTCCATCTCATCGGTGAGATCCACTACTGCTACCCTTATTTCAACTACAAAAAGTCCTACACTTACTAGTTCAAGTACTATAACATCCTCTAGTACATGTATTGGGCGTAACTTTTTTGGTTGGTGTACTGAGTATGGAGTGGGAATAATATAACGAATCAATGATAATGATAACAGCTAGGGAAAATACTACATTTAATTTTTTAATTTTTTTTTTTTTTTTTTTTTTTGTCCTTTTTTTATAATTTGATATTTAATTTTGTTATAGGTTTATAAAATGTGTTTTACACTTTACTTGCTTATTTAGTTGTTTATTTGTTATTTTAATATGATTAGTTTATTTACTGATATATTTGTTGATTACAAAGGTAGAGTTGGTTCCACATGATTGGGGAAACTTTCTTTCAAATAAGATTCAATAGCACTGTGATACTGCAAAACAACACTAGGTATTCGCAAATCGATTTCTTCAACCCAAAAACTTTTTAATTCAGTTTCTCTAATTTTCCTTAATCTCAAACTTAGTTTTTTGACTGAAGTAATAAGTTTTCTGACAGATTCGTCGGTCAATTCCTTGGGATGATTATTTTTTAAATATTTTAAAGTTTTTAAACCAACCAAGCTTAAATAAACGGAAATAAAAATTAATTGATCACTTAAATATCTAAACTTATGAAATTCCACATTTAGAAATAAATCCAATGCAATATCACAATTTGACGCTATCGCTTTTAGATCTTCCAGGGGTATCTTCGAGAAAACATGATCCAAGGGAAGGTGTTCGTTCATATAATTACCAACAAAAGTTCGTTCAACAACAAAATGATCATCTCCATTATTATATATTTTTTCTTGTTTTGCTAATTTACTATTGCCGTTACTGGTGACACTATTACTATTATTATTCACCTTCTTATTACTATCGGTATCTTGAGCAGATTCTAAGTTGGGGAAAACTTTTTGATGGTACCAAATGATTCTAGATAACACTTGAGAAAAATGAAAGTTAAAATCTATAAATTGACTAGTTGGTTGCGAAGTTAAATATTTCCATCTATTGTACCATTTATCAATGCATTCAATAAATTTATCTAGAGATTCAATAGTTGAAAGATTTGTCATACATTTGTATAAAATGGAATATAATGAAATTTCAGCAATCATTCTACCATCAAAATTAGTAGCATTGGATAGATTCAAAGTTCTATTACATAATTTAATGCTTTCATCATTTAAAATACACATTCTACCACTTAACACACTATGGGTTAAATGCACCAAACATAAATGGTTCCATAGTCTATAAGTTCTCAATCGTTCAAACATGTCATTAGAGTAAGTCATGGCGCTGTTCCTGGAACCGTTTTTGGAATTGGGTTTGTTATCTTGATGATAATTGTTAATACTGTATATTGACAAGCTATTCGATGGCGAGTTATTATAATCCTGAAAAGTCTGTAAAATGTTACCTGAAATATAGCATTGTATACCAAAGGCAGACAAATTCCACGCATCAAAAATCTGAATGTCGCTACTAAAAGAACTACTGTATATGGATAAAATCACCAAACTTTGAATCAATTCAATACTAAAATTGACAGCGACCAATTCTTTTTCTAGATCTAATTTCAACTTATATAACAAATTCTTATATATCCGTGTCTTCAAATCGTGGTAATATATGGTATATCTTAACGCTAAAACGCAAGATGTAGTTAATAACACACTACAATTACTTTTTCTTATCATCTGTACTAAATCTTCGACCGGAATGGATTCCGGGAAGGAAACCCAAGTTCCATAATTATCTTTGAATTCCCTAACTAACATTATGACTTCTGGAAATGTTAAAATATTCAGACCAATAACATCATTAGTCATTTCATCGTCATTATTATTAGTGGCCTCGTCTAATGGTGATTCATCATGTAAGTTTCTGATTTGTAATGGGACATTTAATTTATGCACTAATCTTGAAAACGTAATAAATGGACTGAAAAGAGCAGAAAAATTTTTGTCCAAAACACTAGACGGGACATCAATATTGCTATTACTTCTTGAATCCAAAGAACTGATAAGATCAACGGATTTTCCAAAATCTATAGCCTTAGCAGAGGGAGCAGAGAGGGAAGAAGAAGAGGGAGAAGAAGAAGAAGTGATTGAAGGATAAGAAGCAGATGCCCATAACGTATGCTGCTTCAAACTTTGAAGAAGTTCAACACATTTTAAAACATTTTCATTAATATTCGTTAGAGATTCGTTACCTAATCCATTATAATAATGGGCGCTGTACAAATTTCTGGCCAGCTCGTTGGACGTGTCCATAATCTGTGCATTATCTTTTATTACAGTAGTAGTTTTAGTAGTAGCAGTATTAGCAATAATATTGCCATTAGAAGAAGTAGAAGATGATGATTTAGATAGTGTGTCTTCTAATAATTTTTGTAGGCTACATTTTATATCTAATTTTTGACAATACATGCATCTAACATCATGTGCCATATTTACAGAAGGTATGCATTTAATCTTTTTGGTCCTACACTTTTCACAGGCTTTAAGAGTTCTAGGACCATTATTTATTCTTTTTCTAATTACTTTGACGGTATTGTTGATATTTTTCCCATTTGGACTGTTATGATTGTTGTTTTTTTCTTCAGAAGTCTTTTGTGAGCTCATTTTATAAATTATTATTTAACTGCCTTTAATATGATTAGTACTTCTATTTTGATAAGAATTATCATTGTATCAGCCTTTGAAATATATTTAACAATAACCATAGTGAATTTTTTTTTAGAATATTTATGATAAAATATAAAGTAACAATATTACTTAACAAGTGGGTCATTTAACATTAAATCTTTTTTTAGTGAAATATTTCTTATCTTTTAATATTAACAAATTATGACTGTTTATCCGACGGTATAACGGACATGCAATTGTTTTTGTTTTTGGTTACTTTAATACATTATTTTTTTTATTATATAACTAAATAAAATAAATAAATAAATTGAAAAAAAAAAAAAAAAAAAAAATGATATGTCATAATCTCAAAAATACATGAAGAAGAAACAAAATACATAAGAAATAACACAATAACCATTTAGCATTAAGATAAAAAAAAAGATATAGATAAAATATTGCTTGTTTCCTTTTTAATTACAATGAAACATACCGAGAATTACCAAAATTCTGGAAGCGATAGTGGTTCGACGACCAATAAGTTTAATAACTATAATCACAAAAAGTTTCCACCTTCACCTCCCAAATCTTCTTCTCGGGAAAAGAATTTTAAAAAACACTATAAAGACAATGCCAACAATACAAAAAAAAAGTATACCATTAATTTCAATGAGGATAAAAAACATGAAAACGATCATGAATATCTAAGTGAAAAAATAAGATCTTTGAAAATAAAAGACAATACTGATAATATTGAGGATACTAAAAATAGAAGACAGCTTAACAATACTAATGATGAAGAGGGAATGAGTTTTGATAGTTACAACAACAACAACCATAAAAGTCCCAAGAAAAAATATAATAACAGAATTGGTCATGCTAACAATAACAACAATAAATATGAGAAAACTATTTCTCCCTTGGATAATGGTGGAAATTACAGGAAGAATAAGAATAGGAAGGACAGTAATTCTAATGTAAAACCAACTTCCTCCCCAGGCAGATCTTTGGATGCTGGCATTCTAGATGATAATATGAACAAAGGCAGAATTATAGAGGCTTTATCTAAAAAACATAATCCATTGGCTGCTAGACTAGGATTAATAAATACCGAAACCGATCATGAAAAAAATAAAGCAGATGATACAACCAAAACATTAAAACCTACTAAATCTTTTCCTGTATTAAGCAAAGCTGAAATTTTAAAAAAAAAAATTGATGAGCAAAAACTAATTTTGAAAAAAAATAAAGATCGCAAAATGGCGCTAGATTTGCTTAATTCGGATGAGCCTATAGAGTGGGATGAAAATGAGATTATTTTATAAACTAAATATCAACTATAATATATATATATATTTGTCTTTTTTAAATGTCAATCCTATATCCAACATCCGAAGCCATTTAAAATGGTAAAATTTAAAAAAAAAAAAAAAAAAAAAAAAAAAAACGGAAAACTGCGATTTTCTGCTTAAGAAAACATAAGAAATGGATTCACAGTATCATAATCTTTTAGCTATGTGAATATAGTATTTCTGTTAAAGGTCATGCAAAAGTAATTGTGACCCAGTCATGTAATGGCTCGACAACAGAATAATCACGTCGTTACTGGTAGAAGAAAAAAAAACCAGTTTTTTAAATCTTATTCACATTTATGCCAATAATAGAAATAAAAGCAAAAGTAAATTATCAATTTATAATCCTCACAGTTTCCACAATGTTCTCATATAATTATAAATATATTTATGGATAATATATACAAGAGCAATAATTTAAAGTTTTAATATATAATATGAGCCAGTTTGAAGTTACTGTGTGTCTGATTAGCAACAACTACAAAAAGATTTCATTCTGCACAGAATTTTTATGAAACTCATCTTAAGCAAAAGGTGTATATAAAAAGAGCTTTATAATTTTTTAGCCAATATTTAAAGAAACATGATCAAATGGAAAAAAAAGGGATAAATACCGTGAAGAGTCACTATCTATTTACTGGATGATTTATGAACCCATTCATGCAAATATTCATTACCGGTATAACCATCAATCCTTTGTATCCTTGTATAAAACATATCTAACTAGTTGATTTTGATTGTTATTAGTATTCTCCTTAACAATATCAGAAGTTTCATTTCTTAGTAAATCAATCTCCAAGATATTAACGTCTGTATGGTAATTACCTCTATAGATGATTAAAGAACCGTCTTCCCTTAATTTAAATTCACCGATAAACCATACACGAGGATGTTTAATTTTGTTCTCTTCAAGATCTTCATCTTCCTCATTAGAACTACCAGTTGGAGGGACCGCCTGATATTTGTACATTGAATCGTCATCTGTTTCCTTACCGGGTATTAATTGGAACAAATCCAAAGTATTAGCCAATGTTGGAAGTGAGGATATGTGTTCTGTTTGGATTTTATATTTAAATAAACCAAGGAATGAATGCCATTCGGTAGAGTCTCCCTTAACATAGGCATCTTCCTTATTTTTGTTCTTTGGGGCAAACTTCACAAATGTAATGGAGGGACCCTTTTCTTTAACCCAAAGTTTGGTGAATAGTTCAGTACCGGCTTCATCAACCTCCAATGGAATTTTGTAATCCTCCTTAATCATATTATGCAAACTTATTTTTAATAATGAATCCTTTTCCGCTAATCTTTTAATACTAATTAAATCTAGATTTTGCAATTCTTCATTGCTGACATTCCTTTGAAAATCCTTAAAGTGTATGTAAATTGGCCAAGATGAATCTTCTTTGCAAAATAATATTTTATAACATATAGTGTATCCTATTAATGAAGAGAAAATTATGATTAAAAAACTTGAAAATATAACTTTACGTTGATTTTTAGATTTCTGTCTAATCACGCTTTTTTGAATAATGTTCAAGTCGATAGCTTGTGGTGATGTAGAACGAGTTGAGGGTTGCTCATAGGAGGAGGGAGTATTTGAGTTTTTGGCTGAGCTAAAAAAATGTAAGGCATCTTTGTTACTATGGTCATTTGGTGATACAGTATAAAGTCTTTTAATATACGGGTGAAATGTTTTAATATTAAATCTAATATTGGTGGTAAATCTTTTTGTTAGCAATGATGAACTAATAGATGGGATTAACTTGATCATTCTTTTTTATTTGGTTGCTTGGGCAGATAGCACTTGAAATATGAACAAAAATCTAAGTGAAGAAAAATAAGAAAATATATATATATATATATATTTTTTTTTCCCTTTTTATTTCTGTATTTTTATATTGAATTTATTTTATAAAAAGTGGCAATTAAAAAATCACAAAAAAAAAAAAAAAAAAAAAAGATATATAAGAAAAAAAAAAAAAAAAAAAACTAATTATTGTCTACTTTAGATAGAAACAACTATAAAGAAAAAGAAAAAAGAAAAAAAAAAAGTAAGCCATGCCACTTGCGTTATAAAGCAAACTTATTTCTTCCTTTGATGTTCACATCTTTTATAAAGCAAAATTGTAATAAAGGTTTTTGAATTATTCATACTAAAATGGTGCATAAGACAATTCTAAAAAGAAAGAAATAAAGAAATAAATAAAAAAGTATTTTTTTGATATTGTTTATTCTTTTTTTTGCTAGTTATTCTTCTCTATTATTAGAGACTAAACGATTTTCATTTCTACATTTATTAGTTTGTTTTTATTTGACTTTATAAATTTATTAGAAACAAAAACCCAATTAGCAAATCCAAAATTTTTATATTAAAATATATATATATAATGTGATCACTAAATTTACTTCTCCTTAGCCTTATTATTAATAAAATATTCTTAAAAACTACATAAATAATATATAAAGTCAACAACTAGTATCTTGAAAATCTCATTGATCAGCTTTTTTACCAACCAACATTCTACCGACCCAATAAAATGGAGCAACAGCAGTAAAAGTAAATAAGGCCCAGAATGGATACATGTAGAAGGCAGATCTTGGGTTTCTCCACCATAATGGTTTGGTGGAAGATTGATAAAGTTTTTGTAATTGAATAACGTGGTTAGCCATTTTATTTTTATTTTTTTGATTTATTTATTGTTTGAATATAGATATGGATATTTTCTTTTTTTTTTTTTTTTTTTTAATTGATAATGACACGATAAAGAAATAGACTATTTTATAAAAGTTATAAGTATAAATGAGATAGGATTAGAAATAAGCACGGTAATAACTCAATTATAAAAGTTAACATTTAAAAGGAAACAGAAAAATAGAAAAATTAACTGCGATAATTCGCTGAGTATTAAAATTTTAAAATCTATCGATATTTTTTTTTTTTTTTTTTTTTCTTTTTCTTTTTTAGTACCATAATTTGCATCATCTTATACGAATTATCTCCGTAATGCCTAAAAAAAAAAAGAAAGACGCGTACAAGCAACTCTCTGACCAATGAAATTCAAACATTTTAATCTTCAAGGCTGAGGCAAACATCCGTTTCTCCGTGCCCGGATAACTTCGGACTTACACGCTAGCGGTAAGAGACAATGAGTCCGAAACCCGAAGAAGCGATGCCGTTCTTCCTCCAAGGGAAAAAAGTAAGAAAAAAGTTAAAGTTTTTATCAAAAGGAAGAATGATCCGTATAATCATGAAAACAAAATAATAAATAAAAAATAAAAATAAAATTAAAAAGGCAAAGTCTTTGTAGTCATCACCCAAACAGTAGATAGTTGTTTAATCCAAGTATCTTTTCACTCTTCATCATCCAAAACTATGGTAGCTCTTTTTCTTTTTCTAGTGGCACCACTATTGGTTGCAATTTGTTCTATTGCCTCCTCATTATCAAAATCAGAATCAGAATAAGAATCAGAAGCAATATTCACATTCATATTCTCCGTAGTACTACTTATATCTTCAACTTCTTCTTCTTGTTCCTCTTCCTGTTGTTCCTCTAATGATTCATTATCGCTTACTATAAATCCATCTAATTCACTATCATGTTCTTCTTCCTCATTTTGGCTGTCTGTACCGGTACCAATATCTTCTATTCCATAGTTTATTCCATGTACATGTTCATCACTTATATTCCATCTTTTATTAATATTATTGTTATTATTATCACCATCATCATCATCACCATCATCATCATCATCATCATCATCATCATCATCATCATAACCTCCACCACCAGTAGCAATATTAACATTAGTTATACTAGAATTCACAGTATCGCTGCGTTGAGCGTTATCTTCGCTTAAAGCGCGATGTAATTGATTATCCGCCTCTCTTCTATGCCTATATATTTCCTCCTCTAATTCTTCTAGTTCACCATCACTGTAGTCACTATTATTGTTATTATTATTATTTGCAGTATTACTAATATCGGTGGCCCTTAACCTACTATTACAATGAGGACATATTGAACCATCCTCTTCTTCAATTTCCCAGTGGCAATTGCTACATCTTAATATGCCTTCGTCATCAGCGTCTATAACAGCAACTGCACTTTTCTTGAATACCCCATTAAACAAATTATCTCTCACCAAATCACTTTTATACTGAGCTACTAATTCATCTTTTAGTTTTAATAATTTAGAATCCCGCTTACTATCAATTAGTAAATTCAGCAATTGCTGTAACGCAAGATTTAAACCAGGGAGATGTTCAACTTGTGATCTACACTGAGGACAGGTTAGAACTGTAGAAACATTATTAAACCAACTAGTTATACATTCATAACAATAATTATGACCGCATGGTGTTATAATAATAGGGACATACATGTAGTCTCGACATATAGTGCAATGACATAATTCTACTAGTTTGTTAATAATTTTATTATTATCGTTGATTTCTGAATTAGACATAAACCCCTTTGGAATTGAATTGTTCAAATAATATATGCACAATTGATAACAGATATATATATATATATATATATTTTTTCTCTTGATTCGATCTTTATAATTGCTTTGTTATAGATTGATATTAAACTTTTTATCAAAGCTTAAATGGCAAAAGTTATTTTATCAAAAAAATGCTCTACGCTCACAAACTATACAATTATAGTCATTTAACACGAAAATACTAAGAACATGTTTTATACACGTGACACTGAATTTTTTTTCATTCACCAAAAAAAAAAAAAAAAAATTGATATTGGCAATAATCTATTAAGCTATTTACTTCATTGTTTAAGATCACTATATAAATATATACAAGTACATTCATCTTTATTTTTCTTCTGCCATACCCCTTATCAATTTATCGTAGTTTAACCCCACTCTTCAAATATAAAATTTACAGTACGTTTCATGTCGTCCAACGCGTTAAACTTTAATTCAATATATCTATCTTTTAATACTTCGATTTCATGTCGTATAGCGGGCAAGTATTCACTCTTTTCCCTTTCACTCAACATGTCGATTTTTTTTTGTTCAAAAAATTTTAAAAATCTTTTCAACTCGGTAAGTAAAGATGGTGTCAAATAATTATTTCTGATATTAGTATTTACATTACTGGTGTTGTTCCATTCTTTCAATGTTTCATAAAATTGTTCTATTTTCAAATATCTACAGTAGCATTTTAAACAAGCACTGTAGTATATAAACCACTGCTTGCCATTATTGAAACTATTACCTTCCTGTTCCTCAATTAATAACTTTTTCAAACTAATGTTCAAAAACCTCTCAGTACTTTCCCAATTCATATTAACATAATTTGAGGCCGAAAATACTGCCAATGAAACACAATTTTGAAAATTCAATGCATCTTTATTTTCATTAAAATATTGGTTTAATATATCACTTGAATAATTTTCTAATTTCTGTAATTCAGAAGATTTTCTTAAATTGCCACTTTCGCCATTACGCCCATTATTAACAATACCAAATTTATCCATATTAGATTTGGCCTGAACTTTTAAATCCATAATTGTTTTTTTCAATCTTAATATTTCAAACTTGGTGGGCAGCTTCTGATATAGATCTTTGGCCCTTTCATATAATATATTAAAGGTATCGTCTTTAGTAGTGTTTACAGCCCCATCTATCGAAGTTGAATTAAGTGATTTTCTCATTAATCTTGTTAACCTTGTGTTTAAAATGGGAATTGGAATATCATTTAAATCTGTGGTTTTGTTAACAACACTGCTACCTAGAATATCAAAATTAATTTCTTCATCATCGTTCTTTAAGTTCTTATAAATAAATGTCCTACCCCATGAATATTTCTTGGCAAATTTCATAGAATTAATAACCAACTTTATTTCATTTCTTATAACATTTTTCATAAACGGATATTTATTACAATAGCACAACAATAACTGCTTCAAGGCATTTTCTGTAAACAAAACCTTATTTGTTTTGTATAAATTTAGTAAATTGTCTAAATCCCCATTCTTGGCAAAATATTTGTGTAGTTCAGCCATAAACCGCCGATGCGTCGTATTTTCAATATTTTTGAATTTACTAAGTATACGTTTAGAATAGGTAGCAACCACCCATTGGATCAGTACTCTATTGTTTTTAGAAACGTAGATCCGTAACAAGTCAACCAAAAATACTTGTCTTAATTCTGAACTTTTAAGTTGTTTAAACACATCATTAATTGCTTCAATTGTTTTACTATCATTATGATTCTTGTTAACATTAATATTTCCTTCTTGTTTTAAATTGGATAATAAAAAAGACAACTGGTAATGCATCGAAGATTTATAATTCTCTGGTAATAATGACTCGTCCAGTTCTTGTATACTTAGTGCACCTTTATTAACATAAGATAATAGAGTTCTATGCAATTTAGTCCAGAATTTTATTGTCAATGGTTTCTTCCACTGACGCAAACAGTATTTAATTAGTAAATAATCGTTTAATTTGGTCAATTTTAATACAAAGTTTTCGATTGTCATTTGAGTTACTTGGAATTGGTCTGAATTATTTAAAGCTTGCAAATAAAATTCTTTAACCATTATCTTATCACCTAAATAGATGAAGGTACATAACGCTCTCTGTAAAAATGCAGCTTTAACTCCATTAGGATTCTTGATATAAAGTGAAAAAAGTAAATCAAAATTATGATAGTTTTCCAAATTGTATTCTACAGCTAGAAATTTTTCCAAAACCAAATAAAAATCGTCAACATTCTTTTTGTTATCACCACATAATTCTAATAATCGAGGTAAATAATTAAAATATTTTTTCAATATTAAATGTATTTCATATTGTTTGTTTTTCTGGTAGAATTCATACACTACCAACTTCAACTGATGCGGTGTAAATATTTTCTTCATATTTAAAATAAAAGCCAGAATTTTATCTTCATAATTTTGTGTTAAAATGCTCGTATTATCAAGCATTGTTTTTTCCTTTTTGTCAGAACATATTCTATGTTTCCAAATATGCCTAAATTTAAAGTTATTCAAAAATATTGTAGTGTCTAATCCACCATTACTTTTTCGTTGTTGATTACAAGGTTTATTTGTATGAATTGAAATACCATGATGCGTATCTGTTGAATATGTGTGGGTTTCCCCTTGACCTATAGTATGGCTGCAACATATATTATTTCCGTATTCTTGTTGAAGTTCTTCCATGAATCTATAACTATTTTGTAGTGTATTTTCATTACAATGTACATCAGACTTATTGTTATAAGTGTTTTTTATATGCTCGGTATTATTATTATTATTATTATTAGGATTAGAAGTTGTTATAGAATATGTGGTTGATAAAAGCAGTGAGGTTGAACTACTATATCTACAACCAAATAAAAACCCTATACTTCTAATTGGTGAATTATATGAAATCATTTTTATTTTATTTTATTTTAATTTATTTATCCCCTGGCCAGTGTTCTTTATAAGTTTATATTGGTAAACTATTTTAATATTTGTGTTTAAAAGATTGGGACAAAAAAAAAAAACAAAAAAAAAAAAAAAAAAAAAAAAAAAAAAATGGAAACAAGTACACGCTAGTACACAAATAATATACAAATGAACAAAACTTCTTAATCACAATTGTGTAGTTTCTCTTGGAAATGGTATATTTTACCCTTTGATATTTGAATAGAGATAATTGATTTCAATTGATTATGATAACTTTTTATTCACAAAGAAAATCCCTGTTAAAAATCTTATTTTCACTATGAAAAAATCCATAATAAATTTCCCAAAAGAAAAAAAAAAAAAAAAAAAATTATATAATTTAGTAATTTATTTTTATTCTACGTGGCTATCTAACAATCATAAAGTCCGTAATCGCCATTGGTCATTACAAGCTTTAAAAAAAAACGACTACCTACAGTCCGAAAATAACGGATAAATCAGATAGTCGATATAATAAAATTCTGAAAAGACATACAAAAAAAAAAAAAAAAGATATACAATTAATAAAGAAAAACTGCTATTGAAAAAATCAAACCTTCAATCGTCATACACGTTATGACACACTAAGCCATTTTCAATATAATAATAAACCCCTGATAAACAACATGTTTTCAAATTAGGCATAAAGTGCATCAAATATTCCATATAACTATCAACAAAATGACTTAAAGCTTTACATAACGCTGGGAAAGCAGATTCATCAAAATAACACTTGGTACAATCTTCATAATGTAATATATTGTCATAACCGTCATGAAAATTCCAAAAAAAATGAGATGGTGGGTTGTTTAACATTTCTAAATCAATATCGTTCTTGTGCAATCTTTTGGATAAACTACTACTAGCATATGCTAGAAAAACTGTAGGCGATATCTCTTTATAGTCAAACTTTTTGAAATTATCAAAATATAAATGATTATGGATATATTTGTCATAAATTCTTAAAACTTTATTACAATGTGACGCACATTTACAACCATTCCATAAAAAATCACACGCAATAATCTCAAAACAACTTACACTTTGAATAAAATTGGGCACAATTAAAATTCGTAAATTGCTTAAATGAGGTAATAAGTTTTCATATAACCTTCTCCTTCTAAAGTAATTCCCATCAACACTATCTTCAATTAATCCATTGTGCGGAATATTATGATCTATCGACAATTTAATTAAGTTGGCTCCAAAAAAGGGCAATTCAATGATAAATTCACTAATCAAGATATCCCACATTTCTTTGGTATTATGATTGGCCCCAAGAGTACTAGACTCTTGTTCTATCAAACCCAAATTACGTAACTTCAGTAGTAATGGTGCCATGTTGTGAAGAAAAATCTGCAAACAGTTACAAGTTTCGTTAACATCACACAGAGTAAATCCAATTTCTAAGTTTTCCAATTTATCTATTTGAGGTATTATTTTTAGTATTGGTACCGGGTCAAATGGTTCTGTTGGATGTGATCTCGACCCACTTCGATGGGTGTGGCCAAATTTCAAGGATATAAGATGCGGGAAGCATAACGTTTTGTTTGGAATACTAGCTTGAGTGGTATGTGCTAATTTGTTTAATATTTCCATCCCATCATCGTTTCTGATAATTAAGCTCCTAATATTTTGTGATTCTGGTATGTCTAACGCTAATGGTTCATTAGTTATCTCTGCAATATCCAATTCCAAAGTTTCTAAATGTGGCATTCCATCAGCAGATAAGTTCAATTTCTTTAGCTCATTAAAATCAGTCAATTTAATATAACGGAAATTTTTGAGCAGTGCACTATCGTCTAAGACTTTGGAATGATATTTTTGAAAAAGCTCTTTATTTTCAATCTTCAAAACTTCCAATTTTTTAATTAGCAATAATGTATTGAGTAATTCTTTTAGAATAAGAACCCCATCCTCTTGATCATAAAATGGGGAATTATATATATACAACTCTTTAATAAGCGATAATTTTTCTTTAGGTGCCTCCAATAATCTTTGCATTTTATCATATAGGAACAAATCGATTTTATCTTGGTCTAAACTACTATAGATAGTTCTATAGCCAAATAGATATGTTGCATTTGTATCCAAAAACCATTTATTTGATTTGATAATTGGGTCTTTATTCACATGAATGTTGTTGTATAATTTTCTTTCACTAATTTTGCATAGATGCTTGCTACATCTTGCTAACGAACACAAATCGTTTTGATTTAAAAATTGAACAACATTGGTCCAGATTATTTCTTGATCGGTGTTTATAGTTGTTAAAGCTTCAATATTATCATTTTTACCAGTATTATTTGGAGGCAAGTTAATAATCATTATGATTGCCAATGATATTATTACTATTTTTTTTTTTTTTTTTTTTTTTTTTATAATTTTCGTTTAAAATCTGTTTGATACGTATTACTATATATTAACAAAGAATGGGACAAATAAATAGGTGATTTAAAAGCATGAATAAGAATTAAAAAAAAAAAAAAAAAGGAAAAGTTTAAGTTAAAGCACCCATAAATTATTATTATATTTTTACTCCTCTAATATTTTCTTTGTATATAAAGCTATTATTGACTACAGTTTACTTTGCCAATAAACGACAATACATGAGAAAAAAAAAAAATACAAAATGAAAAAAAAGGTGAAAAATATATATAAAAAAAAAAAAAAAAAAAAAAAAAAAAAATTTCAAACTTTACATCTAAACATTACTCAAATTTAATGAATCAACTATATACCCACAATTATGTTTTTCTAGCAATTTTTTAATCTCAATGTATCTTAATTTATCAGAATTATAAGTTAAAATCAATAAGATACTGATATTTTTAAATAATTCCGGATCGCTACCCCATCCAAGTATAGAGTCATCAATCCTAGTCTCAGAAAGTTGTTCAGTTAATTGATCCGCTTTAGCATCCAGGAGTTTCTTGGATTCTGCATTATTAATGATATTTGACTTAGCGTAAAGCATAATATTCAGTAATTCTGGAACATTTCTTACAATATTATCTTCTTCCGCAGCAAATAATTCGTCATTAAAATTGTCTGTAGCTTTTAAAATGTTAAAAGTTAATGGCTTTAAATATTTCTCAATGATATCTCTTGCAATTAAAAACATACAGTCCTTGTTTTTTTCAAAAAATTTCTTAGCTAAAACAATTGGAATATCAGAATCAACATCCAAAACCTTACTTAAAATACTACTAGCAAAACTCCTAATATCCTCATCATCATCAAATAAAAATTGGGTAATGTAAAACAAACACAATTCAGATTTACTTGATTCATAATAATTCTTTAATGAATGAACACAGGCCAGTCTAAATGGCAACTCAACTTTATCTTTCGAGTAAATATTTATAAGTGCCCAATACTCTTTATCCCAATCTTTAACAAAGCCGCCAAGTGACTGTAATGCATTACATTTCAAATCATCACTTTCATCTTGATTTTGTAAGATAGAAAACAAAATTTCTGGATTTAATGCAATTTTTATTTTTTGCAAAGAAAATAAAACACGAGATCTCAAATATGTCCAATTTTGATTATTCTCAAAAATCTCTAATAATCTTGGTTTTATATGTTCAATAGTCTCCCGGTCCATGCTAGAATTATTGATATAATCTAAGGTACTAAATTGGACTTCAAAAGACGTTGAATGTAGTCCCAATAAAAGCACATCTTGCAACCGTTCCCTATCTGTTTCAAATTTTAATAAATATTCTATAACACTTTTTAATAATAATTGCAGAGAACCATTCAAATCAGGAATATTATAATGTGCAACAAACCATTGAGAAACAAAGGGAATCGTGATATTAATATTGTCAAAGTTACTTAGTTCTGTAATTAATTCAATGAAAATTTTACATGTCGTTGGACATTGATTAATATAAAACAATGTTGGCGTAAAATTTAAAATCAAAAGTGGTTTAATACTATACCCATTATTTAAAAATTCTTTGACAACTAATAATATACCATGCAATCTGTTTTGATTAGCTAGTGGAAATTCACCCAACTCCTTAAGAAACAAAAATTTAACCAAATCCTCGCAATCACTTGCCACTACTACAGAACATAGGGCTCTAGCGGCCATTTCTCTGATTTTCCAAGTATTATTGCCCAAACATTTAATAATCAGATCTTTAAAATCATCCAAGCCGGTATAACCTGGTGTTTTTTTCAACCTTGAAATAATGGTTAAAACCAAAAATAAGCTTTCCACACTTTCACTATTATTACCACCATCACAACCGGTAATCTCAATGTTTCTAATAGAATTTTCTAATTTTTCCAATAATAGCTCTCTAATACTTTTGTACTTACTAAAGAAAAGACGTGCATTGGTATTTCTACCTAGTTTCCCAAACAACTTATTTTGCAATGCAGCAAATAACATAATTGAACAATTTCTCATAGCCCAAATAGGTGAATTGAAATTGTTCAAACACAGCTTCAAAAGAGGACAGCTAAAATCTATGCACGTATCAGATAGTCTAGATTCAACAAATAAGGCTTTAATACAATTAAAAGCGTTAACTTGGGGTAAATCTAAACGATCTTCATGTTCCACAATGGGGACCTGTGAGATTTCTAACAACTTTTCAAAAGTAAATTTTAACAATGGCCTTCCATCAGTTTTTTCTGAACTCAGCATAGCGCTTATCAAAAAGGGCAATCCGCCTGATCTCCTAGTGATCGCTTGTGATTTGGATTCTAGGGATGTTACATTTGATAAAACCCAGACTTTAACTTGCTCCGGTATTTGTGCCATTGTTTTATCACAACAAGCAACAAAAGTTGGAGCCACAGCTTGAAATGCACCGCTGTGCCTAATAGTGGTTAATTGTTCAATTAATAAATCACCAACAGAAATTAGCTGTTGATCAGTCAAGGGTGCATATTTAATTAGATTCTCTAATAAAAATGAAGATTCCTTAATAGACCGAAACGCAAAGCTGACAATTAATTGATTATCTTGAATATCCCTATACTTATCAGAAATATCATTTTGGAAAGAATCATGGCATAATATTTCTAAAACGATTTCCCAAATATAACCAATATTGGATAGGCATTGTGAAACGAACTCTTTTGGATTTGGTGCTTCGTCATGAATATTTTTTTCATTAAAGTCTAGAACGGGGGTAATTAGGGCTAATGCTGTAAAGGTACCGCTCACTGGTGATTCTAAAATACCATCGAAACTTTTGTCAACTAATTTTAGTCCCATTGATAGATCATTAAGTAACAAGTTAATTAAAGGCACGTTTTTCTTTGATTGCTGTTTTTGATGTATTAAAAATACCAATTTCACCAATTGTGCTCCAGTTTCACTGGAAGTATAATAATGTAACATTTTTAAGCCCTTATCCAATAGCAAGTCCATCCTGATCAAATTGCACTTTGGTGTACTTAATATAACCAAACAAATCTTGAGAGAAATTTCTCTAACATCGTCATAATTATTGACCAAATTATCACAGACTAATCTAACTAAAGTGTCGTCAAATAACGAAATAGAATACGGCCAATCAACGGGGTTTTGTTTTGAAGCTAAATATTTCACAGGAACTGTATTATCAACACCAGATTCGATTAGATCCATTAATATTTTCATGGCTAAAAAAACTCTTTGATATTGTGAATTGGGTAAAAGTTGAAATTTGATAAATTGAATACAAAATTCAATGAATTTTTTACCGTTTTCAACCTGTTCCATATTAAATCTTTGTTCTTCTGGAAACTTGTTTGAGGCTTTTTTCAATTTGATGGCGGTTCTATACAAGGCACACGAAGAATCCCTTATTCTATAAAGAAAACGTTTAAAGCTACTATGGAAATAATTTCTACTCGCAACATTAAAATCCATAAAAAATACATAGATATTTTTTTGCAAGATCTTGTAAATATAGGGCTGAATGAGTCTGGATTTTTTAACACTGGTGGTTAACAATTCAAATGCATCCAATTTATACTTATCTTGTAGTAGTAATTTTTCCAAATTTTGCAAACTAATCAATTGGCTTTTATGAAATGGCTCCTGTTCAATACCCAAGTCTTGTCCAATTTTTAATAGCAATAGCAATAACTGGGTATTATTTATTGGTACAACATATTTAGAAACAAATGTGTGAAATATGGTTGAATTCTTTTTAAAGATCGGAATTAGTAGGTATAATTGAACATTTTTCAAGATATTGGAATCGTTTAGAGACTCAATTGAGAGAATATTGATAATTTGTGGAACCCATAATTCAAACCACCAGCTTTGATTTTCTTTGTATATTTTAATTAAAACAGTGGCTAAACATTTACCAATGGGTGAGCATAGAGCATTTGAAGTAATCATTGTTTGTAGAGAAGAAGTGATAAAATCCGGATCATTTTCTAGTATTACATTTTTTACAATATCAGATGATTCCAGTTCATTTAATAATGTAGATATGATAAAATAGCGAACTCTCATTATTTTACTTATACTCAAAACAGCCTCCTTCAACCAATCAGTTAAGATTTCTTCAAAGCATTCATGATAGTATTTGGACAACATTAAAACTAATTTATTAAACAGATCTTTCAATGAGTTAGCCAGTGCAGAACCACTATCACTCCAAAAGTCAACGACAAATCTAAAAATAAAGATATAATTTTTATCACATAAGTTTTGTGATGATGGTGATAATAATAATCGTTTGATCTCCTTTTGGAATTCTACTGTACAAATTTTTAAATCATACAATTTGATACACCTGGTATACCATATACTTAAAGTATCTGTAATGATAACACGTTCTTTCTCATTTTCCCCATTACAATTTAGCAAGGAATTAAATATTTTTGGATAGGCGGCTAATAATTGATCCTGTGTTGTAATTATTTGATTTTGGTTCTTGGCTAGTTTGTCTGGCTTGATATCAAGTAAAAATAGCTTGATAGATGTAAGACTATTGACTGTCATTAGTAATTTTTGGACTCTTTTATTTATTTATTTATTTATTTATTTATTTATTTATTTATTTATTTTATTTTTTTGAGTTTTCGTGATACTGAAAATTTCTTAAATATTTGTCAAAGCTGTGATAAAAGTGTTAGGGCATACGCCCACCGTATGAAATACGCACTCGCTGCAAGATCATTTGCTAGCGACGTGCATATTAATAATATCGAGAATAAGAACGTAATATAAATAACATCTATATAAACACATATGAAACACCAGACGCAATCCATAGTAAGAACATATAAAGAATGTCTACCGCAAGAAGTAAAGTAATAAATGAGTCAACCACAAAAAGTGCTACGCTCATACAAAGCGGATCATGATAACACTACTAAGATGAAACAACAATAAACAAGTTATAGTAATAGAAAGGTAGAGATTAACTACTCGACCAAGAGGGGTAATAACCTCAAGATAAATAACATGAAACAACAAATAAATTATATCAATGATAATAATAGATTAAGTTCGATCATTGATAAAACCAGAAAGGTATATAAAGGATTAGTTTCCAACCTTTCACAACAAGACATTAGTTTGTCAGGTAATTCGTTATCCCTATATAACTATTAGTTTAGCTTATATAGAAAGGGGAAGAAGAACCAACCAATTAATATACACACATAGGATACATATATTAGAAATATAATAAATATACGATCATATATACATATGATCAAGGGCCCAATAATACAAAACTAGAAAGTAAAATCTTATAATAATGAGTGAAGAATCTAATATGGAAGTTCCTACGGAACAAAGAGATAATTCAACTCCGGGTAATAACCCGAACGACGAATTATCCCAACAAAAAGACGGATATAACTCATTTTAAAGAAAAAAAAAATAAAAAAAAAAAATAATTGAAGATAAAAAAGAAAAGCTTTTTTTTTTTTTTTTTTTTTTCAGTCAGAATAATTTATTAAAATAAACACTTTAATTATCAAGAACGCTAAAAGATAAATGAATATATATTAAGCAACTTTGATTCATAAAGGATAAAATATTGCAAAAATAAGAAAGAGATCTTTCCTGAGTATACTAACACAACTATTAAATTATTTCACCTTTTTTTATTTTATATTATTATTATATTATCATAATATGTACTTATTCTTTTTTTTTAAAAAAAAAAAAAAAAAAAAATACAAAAATACATAAATTTATTAGTATGCGCAATAATAAATAAAAAGAAACCACATTTTCAAATTATTTTCGATAATAATTCAAATATCATCGATATCTAATTCATCATCTTCTTCATCTTCATCGTCATTCTCAGCACCAAATTCAAAGTTAACATCTTCATCACTATCAAACCCAAAGTTATCGGTTTCGTAAATCTTGGCATTCTCTGGTAGTTCACCTTGACTCTTCAAAGTTCTAGCTTCATCCAAATTATATTTATGAACCACATCACATTGGTTATCTTGGAAATCTCTTAATGCGACCAAAATCATATCACCCTGTGCCATCCAAACTTTTTTTCTTAGTTTACCTCTAATATGAGCAATTCTTTTGACACCATCAAAACATGATGCCTCCACTCTACCATTACCTAACATCTTAGTAATTTGGGCATATTCCTGATCTTCATCTTTATAAATCAATTCACGCTTTGGGCCTTCGGTTTCGTTCTTACCTCTTCTACCCTTTTTACCACCCTTTGTGTTTTTCTTACCCATTTTTCCTATATTTGGATTTTTCTTTTTTTATAACAAATAATTTTTTGTTTTTATTAAAAAACGCACTAAGTTTAATAAAATAGGGATTATAATATATGAACGATGATTAAAAGTTGTTACAAACTCAAGTCTATTAAAAATAAAATAAAATAAACTTAAATTTAAATTTTAAAAAAAAAAAAAAAAAAAAAAAAAGAGAAAAAAAAAGAGAAAAAGAATATATATTGTGCTATTTTTCAACAGCGTTTTTCATTCATATGAAAAGCACAAATAAAAATACAAAAAAAAAAAAAAAAAAAAAAAAAGAAAAGATGAGAAAACATTTAGTCCGTAAAATATACTACGGCCTTTCGGATATAAAACATCAAAGCCAGACCGGGTTACACAATAACGTCATCATCACAAGTAAAATATTTATTTAAAATAAGAATATATTTAACATATATATATATATATATATATATATTTAACCAATTCAAGACAAAATGTTTGTAGAATCTTTACCAGTTCATTATCACCAACTCATTTATGTCAAGATTCTGCAGCTAGATTTCATTGGAAAATTATTAGTTTCAGGGAACCAAGGATGTCAACTTTGTATGCTTTTAATGATACCCAAGAGTTTGAAATAAAATCAAATCCGCTATGAAAAAAAAAAAAAATAAATAAAAAATTAAATACACTTTTAAATACCACCAGCCAACCAAATTTCATACAGGAGTCTCTAACATACATAAAACAGAAAGATTTAAAAAAAAAAAAAAATGATTAACAATCAAAAGTTATGAAAAACCAAAAATAAATTAAATAAACAAATATATAAATACAACAAACACGCAAGTCAATTTAGACCAGCTCAGATAAAATATTAAATAATTCGTTCAAACCTTCAACATGTTCTTGTGCATTAGTGGATTCTGGGTCACCATAAACACAACTAAATGTATAAGTAACTTTACCCTTTATTTTTAAATCATTAACATACTGGAATAAAGGTTCCAAAACTGGAGAAGATGAACCAGTGACACAGACAAAGCTAAACTTACCATCAAAGGTATTATTGGTAATACTATCTGATGATGGTGAGGGGCTCATTGGAGTAAAAGATACAACAGCATCAGCGTTAGATGAAGAGGACAATGTGCCATTATTATTAGGAACAGTGCTTGTTGCAGATAGAGAATTGTTTGTTTGTCCCGTTGGGGTGTTGACTGTAGCAGCATTAAAATTCATAATAAATTTCAAGGCCTTTAAACTTAACCCGTATTCTTGGACAAATACAATCCCCTTATGCAAATAAGCGTGTATGTTACGACGACTACCAAATAAGGTGTTGATATGATTGATTGTGTCACCAATAACATCTTCCACACGATCTTTGTCTTCGGCATTTTCAGTATGAAACTTAAACAAGGACTGACCCATCTTGATGTAACTACCTGGCAATCTTTCCACTTTGCTCTCCAAAACCTGCAAGGCATCCTTTTGCCACGTGCTATCTCTCATAATCGTGTACCAAAATCCACCAATTCTTACAAATGCACCATTCTCTGCAATTAGGTTCAAATTACTAACACGACAATAATATCTCTCCAACATTATCTTATCGCTGGAATTCATAACATAAACCACGTTACCTGGCATGTTGCATAAATCTTGCAAAATTTCCAATATTCTTCTTGAAGGTGGCTCACTAATCTTAAACAAGAACAATTTATTCCCTTCAGAACAGGCTTGGTACGTAGAATATAAATTTGATGAACTTAGTTTAAAAATTGTGGATCTTTGTTTGTTAATTTCCCAAAACTGATTAACAGACTTCATCATGGAAATCAACCAATTATCACTATCGTAAATAACGATTTGTTTCATCATCTTCTTCCATCTTCTCCTTTTTTCTTCAAACCCCATTTCCAATGCAATTCTCATAACATCTCCAATTTTCCTAATGTCCCATGGATTAATTAACAAGGCACCCTTTTGTAATAATTCTGCACTACCGGTGAATTCAGAGATCAATAATGGCGAATTTTTATCTTCAGAACAAACAATGAAATCATGACAACTCAAGTTCATGCCCTCTCTCATAGAGTTAATTAAGTACATATCACACTCACTCAAAAGTGCTAGATACTGAGCTATATCTAAGTCTTGGTGTAATAACAATACTTGCTGCTGCTGAGTCATTATGTCTGTGGTGGTATTCAAGGAGTTAATACGATCCACAATGGAAATGATGTCCCTTTCCAAATCACTATCGCCACTACCAATACTGCTACTGCCACCCGTGAAAATTTGAATGAAAACAATTTTACCAATATATTGCGGGTTGGCCCTCAAAAACCTCTCATAAGCCAAAAACTTATTTTTCAAACCCCTTATCGAATCAAATTGATCTTTACTTAATATAATTTTCCTCTGTGGGACCTTGGTATCAGTTGCAGGTCCATTTTCAACATAGTAGTCTGCGTTGCCCCATTTTGCTCTAATTAATTCTCTCCAAGTGTTAACCTCTTCGGTGTTTAACTGTCTCTGCAGATTAAATGCATCAATACCAATTGGCGTTGTGTTTATACCAATAATCCGGCCATTATATTTAATGCCATCTTCTGGATCACCATCACTCATCAGTAACCTGTTACAGGTTTGAATGAAATGTCTAGCATATTCCTTGGTTTGGAATCCAACACAACTACTACCCAACATACCATCCAAGATATTATTTCTTTGAGCCAAACAACGGAAAACCTCACTACTGGGGAAAGAAACGTGTAAAGAAAACCCAATCTTGGCATGTGGAATTTTGTCTCTAACCATTCCAGGAACTAACAATAAATGATAATCATGGACCCAAATAGTATCACCCTCCTTATAGCTGGCAATAATCTTATCAGCGAAAACCTGATTTAGTTCTTGGTAATGATTCCACGAATGATCTTCAAATGCTTTGCTTTTTGGGTTGTCAGGAATCTGATAATGTAAAGTTGGCCACAAGATCTCTTTCGAAAAGTTTTTATAGGCGCCTTTAAACGTGATATCATCTGTGATTACAGAATGACAGTGGAAATCATGTTCCATGGTGTTTGTAATATCATGCAATACATGCTGCGGAATGTTATCAGTGGGAACACCTAAACTACCAACCCAAACAACTGGCTGGTTGAAAGTTTTTTCCAGTATAGCGGTATTAATTGCATTTTTCAGACCGCCATTACCTTTATCACTAGAAACAATCGACCAATTAGCATTATTAAAAATGTTTCGAGGGCCCATCAACAAGGACTCTTTAACAAGTTTGGCATTTGTGGAAAACCCACCAAATTTAGGCACGTTGCTTCCATCGTCGTCATAGACACTTTCACCTGGTGTGAAAACCGCATCTGAATCGTAACCATCACTTAACATCTCATCTTCGTTATATATAGAATCTTTATTAACGGTGGTGTTGCTTTTACTATTGTATAGGTTCAATGGTGATTGATAGACGGAATCATAATATTTTTTAGCCAATTTGACACCGCCTAGGTTATGAGTATTACTACGAGTACGAGTATCATCAGTAATATTGCTTGAATTACAGCTATTACTCAAATTAGTCATAGTGGAAGAAATAGACCCGCCAGTTGTAGCAGGAGATAATGGATTAGGAGTACTACTATTGACAGACGATTTTCTACGGATTCTTCTCATGGAAGTGGTGGAAGATGAAACCAAATTTTGAGAATGTTGGCGCATCTTTTCAATGACATTATTAGAATTAGCTTCATCTAAAGGCAATTCTCTTGAACGAGGCGTGATTACCGTGGAATATTTAATTTTAGGCGAAGAACCAGCCGAATTTAAGTCGGTGACGTTATTATTGTTATTTGCAAGATTTGCTGCTTGATGATGCAATAGATTATAACTAACTTTTTTCAACAAGGAGGCAGTAGCATCTAATCTGGTAGCTGAATTAGTAGCGGATTGAAGACGATACAATGACGAGTGCTTTGGCTTTGGTTTATGGGAGGGGTCATTTACACCTGATGATAATAAGTCTGGATGTTCAATATTGGATGATAGTAATTCCATATTACCGGAACCGGGTGTAATACTTGAACTAGCAGGATTAATGCCATTATTTTTGTCAAAGAGATACTCATTTAGAGAGTGGGAAATGGGAGTACTACTTGTACTGACGTTACCGATTGCGGTGGTACCGGTTGATGCGGTAGGAGCAGCAATGTTTGCAGCATTACCAATACCAGAGTTAATACCATGGACATCACTTGTGCTCATAGAAACGACCCTATCTGGATTAAATAATGGAGTTGCAGTACCACCAGTAAAGGTTGGAGTAGCATTAGAAGTCAAACTCTGCATGAATGCTTTACTAGCTTCTTCTGTGTCATACTGGGGGGTAGCAAAAGAGGTTTTCATTTTTTTTGCTGCTGTAGACGCGCTTGGAGCAGAATCAGATCTTGGATTACTAATGAGTTCAAGGGTAGAGTCTTTATGAATGGGTGAAGCAGGTCTTAAACTTGCAGTACCGCTGGCAACAGTTGTATTAACATTACTATTATTCGTTGGAGTATTGCTGGTACTATCTAATGTATTAATCTTAATAGGTTGGCTTTCCAATAGGGCAGTGGCTTCATCCACAGAGGCTTGGATTTCAAACTGGGGTTTGAAGGGTAAAAATAAAGAAGCAACAATAACGACCATTTCTGCCTTATGTATCTGTTATTATTCTATTTTTACTTTTACTTTTGTCTTGGTTTCTGTGATTGTTTTTGTTTTTATCTTTATCTTTAATTTTAATGTATATATATATATATATATATATATATGGAAATACAAACTTATAAATAAAAGAATAAATTATCCAGGTTATTTAAAATAACGAAGCCCCTTTAGGAAAGGAAAAGGAAAAAAAAAAAGAATGAAGTAAAGAATTATTGATCTTGTATGATGCTTTAAAACAAAAACAAAAAAAAAAAAAAAAATTGTTGTGTACCATTATTGTTTTTTTTTTTTTTTTTTTAATAGTCAATGACAATAAATAAATAAATAATAAAAAAAAAAAAAGGTAAGATTATCATCCCTTGACCATGCCAACACCCACACACCCCCACAAAAACACATCACGTTGTTAAATGCTTTATAAGAAATTGTAGAATTATTAAGTTATTTCTTACAAGGCAATGTCAATCCCTGCCATTCGTAATCATTCCCTTTTCATTTGCCCCTTTTTTTTTTTTTTTTTTTTTTTTATTGTTGTTGTTATTTTTTTTTTAGGGGGGGGTGGGAAAGAAAGAGGGGGCAAGAAAAGAAAAGAAAAGGAAAAAAAAAAAAAAAAAAAAAAAGTGTGTTGTACGAGTACCAAGTAAGTACGAGATAGTACGATACGAGGTTTCGTATTATGGTTCATCAAAAAAAAAAAAAAAAAAAAAAAAAAAAAAAAAAAAAAAAAAATGCGTAAAAATGTTTAATAATAATAACAGCCAAGCAATTCTATCTCATTCAAAAAAAGAAAGAAAAATAAAATAATGCATTTGGTCGATTCTCATTGCCATATCACTCAGGAATATCCTAAAAATAATCCAACAGCTTGTACAAATAATGATATCATATCATGTTTTATTATGATGACCAATCCAAGTGATTATGATAAAATAATCAACTTGCCCTCAAATACTGATAAAGACGGGGGAAGAATTTTTTCCAAATGCTTTGGTATACATCCATGGTACTCTCATTATTTCACACTAACCAAAAACATTTCAAAAATATCTCATTATACGAATATTTTGACTCCAGTTGCCCCCAAAAATACCCAAAATACCCTAATAAAGCTATTTTCGGAGAAATTTATCCAGAGTTTACCCGATCCCATATATTTGTGTGACTATATAACTAACCATTTCTACAAGGACAATATACAATGGCACTTAATTGGGGAGATTGGTCTAGATAAAGTTTTCACTTGCAAAAATCTTGATATCCACACACCAGGTTCCAACATAAAATTTAAAGTTAAAATCACCCATCAACAAAACATATTTTTAAAATTCGTTGAATTGGCTTGGCAAAATAGTTTGCCAATATCAATTCATTCAGTTAAAACACATGGCCTATTGTATAATTTGCTTGTTGATTTTATGAAAGATAAAATCAATAGTACTGACTATAATGGCAATAAAAAATTATTGAAAATAATTTTACATTCATACACAGGATCAAAAGACCTTTTACATATGTGGTTACGCAACAAGGCACACATTAAAGTATATTTTGGAATATCCCAATATATCAACATTAACAAGAAAAATGATATTATTAAATACATCCCCATAGATAATTTACTAATCGAAACCGATTTAAGCGTTAGTAAATTAAGTTATGATGAACAAAGGGTTATGCTAATAGATACTTTGAAATACGTGTCTTCTGGAAAGATGACCGTTGACGAGTATAATGATAAAATACTAATGAATGTGTATAGTGATATTTTGCTTCCAAATTGAACTTTTCTACTAATTATATATACATATGTATTGCAATTTTAAAACTCCATCTTGAACTTTTTCCCATTATTTCTCACTTTATATATGAATGTAGGTATACATTCGCTCTCCTTTAGATTATAGCTAGTAAAATGTTTTTTGACTTCATTTGCTAATTTTGCCTTTTCTATTCTAACGGGACTATTTGTATTACCATGTATTTTCTTCCATGATTCTGTTTTGGCACCCAACTTAGTATTCAGCATAAAACCATTTAGTGTCATATTATCTTGTAGACTTAAATCAAAATGATCTTTATATTTACGTAGAAATTTATCATCACTTTTTTCGAAATCAAGTGGATGTGGAGCTGCTTTATTTTTGGGATCATAATTGTTAGTTACATGTTCTTTAACCAAGTCTTTCAAGTATTGTTGCTGTGCTTGAGTTAATCTGTTCGAAGATGAATTATTGTGATTATTATTGTTGTTTGTTTTTTTTTGTGAATCTGAGGAGTCTTTGGTATTAGTATTTCCACTGTTAGATTCTTTATCTTTATTATTAGTTTTGCTGCTGGGTGCCATTTGTGTTGTAGTTGATAGAGATTGTGTTATTCTTTTTGTTTTATTAGTTTTTCCTTCTAGTTATTTTTATTTTTATTCTTTTTTGTAAGTTAAATTTTTAATTTTTTTTTTTCTCTTGATTTTTTAATTTTGAATTTTGAATTTATTTATTTTTTTTTTTTTTTTTTTTTTTTTTTTTTTTTTTTTGTTGGATAACTTTTATTTTTATTTATTTAATTTTTTTTTTGATAAATTGTAGGAAAGTAAGAGTAATTTGATCGTTTGTTAAAAAAAAAAAAAAAAAATATATATATCAAATTACATTCCAATTTTTTTTTTTTTTTTTTTTTTCTCTTGTAAGTTCATAACTTCTAAACCCATTTCGCATCCTAATAACCTTTTATAAACGCTTTACTGGATGTTTATATATACATAAATCTTAACCTTTAAGAGAAAAATATATTACAGACAGCAATAAGCAAATCATATATATAAATAATTAAAATGGATCAATCAACTACTATATTTGTCATTTGTATTATAATAGGATTTTTTATGATAAAATGGTTTTTTAAAGGAGAAGCTCATCCTTCCTTATCGTCTACACAATCCGCAAGAACTACTAATTTTGCCTCCAATGGAACAACTTCCGGTAACACTGGTTCCTCTACAAACAATAACAATGTGCGTAATAGAAGAAGACCTAGACGTGTTGTTACTCAGGATATGATCGAGGTGGTACAAAGTTTGGCTCCATATTTAACTGTGGATCAAATTCAATACGATTTAGAAAAGACTGGTAGTGTAGAAGCCACCGTTGATAATGTTCTAAGAGATGGTAGCTTGCCATTTCCACCAGGATATCAAGCACCAGCGCCAACTTCACCAACATCTACTCAAAACAACAGTAACAATGTCAACGTTAATGGATCGTCAACCATAATCGATCCTAAAAAGATTTCTAATATCAAGTCTGATAATTTATTGACCAAATATAACGTTGATCCAAATGAAGATTTAAGTTCTTGGAACTGCAAAGAGTTGTCCATTGAAGATAAAAAAAAATATATGGTTTGGAAAGCTAGAAAAAATTTAGAAAAAGAATTAGGATTAATTCGTTAAAAATATTTACCTAATCTATCCAGGCAAATAAAAATAAAAATAAAAAGAAAAAAAAAATTGATAAATAAGGCTTATTATATATATATATATATATATATTATTTTCATTTCATGTCATTTCCTCCATTTTTTTGCTAGTAAATATCAATAAACAAATACATAAAATATGTAAGTAACCAATTAACATATATGATCTGAATATTTTTTCTTTTCTTTTTTTTTTTTAAAAAACTATTTTTTCCTTGGAATTAAAATATTAATTGCTGGAACCATTTCATTTTTTTTTAAAAAAGTATCTGGAATGTTTTCTGGTGTTGTACCTTTTGATTTCAAATCGAATTGATTTAAAAAGGTCTTTTTACCAAAAAGTTTGTCGCAATTTAATGTAATATAACTTATAAAACCATCCGTAGAAGAAATCATAATTATATTACCACTAGGATTCCAACAAATGTCCGTTATTGGACTGTAATGCAAATTAGCGACACTAGCAATGCAAGCCAAATCAGAACTATCATAGATGAAAACTTGATTAACTGTTGCTACAGCAAAAACCAATTTATAAGGTAATTTAATAGCAGATTGAGTAATATTCGAACTATGTTCATAAAAGTTAGGATTAAATGCTATAGCAATCGCAGGCTTTGGTAAGTTTGGTATACAACCAATTGGCGTTTTAAAATTACTTCTACCAAAAATATAAACTGTATTGATGTAATTAACACTAGAGTTGTTGTTACCAGTCCCTTGTCTCATCACACCGCTTGGTGTAATAAGTAGAGAGCCACACGGTGAAAATTTCAATCTTCGGAAAAATGAGGGTAAAGTTTCATTATGGAAAAGCGATACCATAAAATGATCGATTTCAGCTTTTATGACTTTATTTTGCAATTTTAGCTCCTTTATATTATTATTATTACATTCATTGCTCCTTATAATCTTATATACACACATTGCTCTATCTGCACTCATAGAAACAATATATTGGTCCTGAGGATCCCAGTAAACACCTTGAACATAATGGCAATGTCCTTCATTTGTAGTTTGAAAAACAAAAGTCCCCTGTATAACATCAAATATTTTCAATGTATTATCCATGCATCCCACTACAATATATTTATCATCTGGAGACCAACATAAATCATAAATTTCACTCGAATGTGGTGCCCTTAATTTTTTCCAGATATACCATGACTCTTTACATTCGTCATCATCAGTAGATCTCAGTATAGTATTATTTTGATATTTTTCTTCATTTTCAACACATAGTTTCCAAAGTAGAACCATACCATCATCACCTGCACTTGCTAAAATATCACCTGTGGAATTATTAAATCTTATAACATTAACAGCTTGCTCGAAACCTATCAATGAAGACAAAAAATCAATGCTGTCCACTGTTTGCAAAACTATATCGGGATTGTCCTTTACTTCTTTGGTTTTTAAGTTGAATTTCCAAACACGTATTTTTTTATCACCACCGCATGTGATGAGTCTATCATTATGAATATTTTTAGATGTATAAGCAGATGATGTGGGGAAAGTCAGTGAATAAATAGGTTTGGATTCATGCCAATAAATTTGTAAAATATGGGCTTCCATTATTGTTAGTAGTATAGTGTATAAGCTTAGGTATTATGTTTGACTGGTGTTTGTATTTGTAAATTAGTTTTTTTCTTTTTTTGAGGTGGGTTTTGGTCATCCAACAACAGATTTATTTTTTTCCAAATAAAAAAAAAAATTGTGTTTCGTGTTTTGTTTTCACGTGTTTTGTTTGCGCTTGCAATTTTCCTTTACCAAAACAAATAAAAAAAAAGCCCTTTTTTTAAAATCTTTTATTATTATTTTTTTTTTTTTTTTTTTAATTAAAAATACTAAATAAAAATGTATTTTATTTTATTTATCTCAAATTTTCACTAGATTATCTTTCACCACTTATTTTCCTTTTGTTTTTTAATCTTTACTCCTTTTTCTCTGTTTCTTGGTTAATATAATCTTTACAATTTTAAACTGATTTCAATAGAGTAAGAAAAGAAAACATTGATAAGTCAAGCAAGAGAAACAGATCGAGCTGATTAAGATTTTTTTTTTTAATCGAGTATGTTTTGTGCTTATCTACCTGCTGTTATAAAATGGATAGAGTATAATTAATGCTAAAAAAAAAAAAAAAGAAATTAAAACAATGAATAATTGTAAATATTCTCTAATTAGTTAGTAGACTAATTGTGGTACCTGTGTTAATATTTACAATTTTTTTTTTATTTTTTTTTTTTTTTTTTCGTCAAAGCATTGCTTATTATCTTATCGTTCATTTATATACATAATTCTTGTTTAGCACATATAGTCAAATTACCGATTGAAATTATTTTATTCAATATTATTATCGGTGCCGGAATTGTGCTCAAATTGATATTGAGTTTTTTTTCAAAGGTTGTGTTTTTATATTAATTTAGACATTTACCTTTTGAAGTAGTACTATGGTTTCCATATTACTAAAAAAAAAAAAGAAATTCAGACAGTTTTTATATTATTTATGTTTGTAAAAGTACTTTTTTGCAACAGTTAAATGCTAAAGAGTCAAGGAAGCAAAGGAAAATACCATATAAACGTTTATACTGTTTTACAGGATTATAATATTAAAAAAAAAAATATATATATATATATATTAAATAAGTATGTCCAACACATTTTCTGTTTTTACCCCCCCCCCCCTTTCTTTTCTTCTTTTTAATATTTCAATGTTGTCAGTTATTATTTCTTCAACTTAATACTTCTTGTTGAATCGAATATTATTTTGCAACTTTCTATTCGCCTTGAAGATAGTCGTTTTAAGATTATCAAATAGCCACTTCCCTCTCCTCTTGTTCGCTTTAACCAAACTCAATGACGGTTTATTTCTTTTTTGCAGAACAATTAAATCTTTTTGTTATCTTCATTTTGATTATTACTATGCACTCGCTTAATCGTTTTAACGTTACCATTTGTATTTGATTCAATATCAATTTTCTTAACACTCAGCGTAAAGTCGTGTCCAAAAATGGTAGAAATCGTTTGATTATATTGTGAAACATCATACCAATCAGTTATCTCATCTTGCATTTCCAGTGGATTAAAATTAAAGGATCTACTTTGATCTAAATATTTAACCCTGATGGACAAATTACATAAATCATCTTTATCCTTATCAAGTTTCAATTTAGTTTTCCTTTTAGAACCAACTACCAATAAAATTTTCTTTCCAGGAGTAGTCTCATTACTAGAAAATAAAGTAGGTCTATACTTGGTATCTTTGTCATAGACAGCACTTACTTCATAAACCAGAGTATTTGTTTGATTATGGATACCAAATTTTTCTAATTTCCATTTGAATACTTTGGTATAATTAAATTTTTCTGCAAAAGAAGAAAATGAATATGCTTTAGTTAAATCTTCTTCTACAATATCTTCTTTGCCCCCAAGAATTTTAGCAATTTCTTTGTTGCTTAATATACCACCAATTTTAATACAAATTCCTATTGGATTAAAGGCATAATCAGATACATCCAAGATTTTCATGTCTTGAGCTATTTTGCGGACTGTAAATCCAACTACATCCATTATACTATTTTGGGTTAATAGATAATATGTTCCCAAAAAAGTTTCGCATAACTGAAACCGACAATAATCATTTCCATTGGCATCTTTGCATGTTTGAAGAACTGCATCATTGTGTTTAGCTAATATCTGTTCAATTAATAATCGTTCTTCACATATATTCAAATATTTAATGCTTGGTGGAACTGCAATGACGTTATATACTAATTTAGGGTAACTATCCCTAACAGCATTCATTAAATAGGTTTTGAAACTTTTGATTTGATTGATTCTATCATCATACATAATTAGCTCCTTCAATGTTCCATTTTTGTAATAGCGTTCTAATAAATCATGCAACACTTGAGTCTTGTATTTAAGTGTAGAGTCAAATCCGTCTTTTTTCAAGAAAACACCATGAACTCTAATTTTTTCACCAAAAACTGGGTTACTTAAAATCTTATCGAATAATTTGGAAAAATAACATTCTTTACGTCCAGTCATAATAATGGATAAAGTTTCAGGGTCTGCTAACGACAAACGCAATAGTTGAACAACATTTCTGCTCCAATATTCAGCATCAACATTACAACGAACACAAGTACATGTATCAGGCTCATGAACACTGGTAGAATCAGTGATATTGTCAATTGGTGTCTGATCTTTGCTATTTATTATTGTTATATTTTCAGCCTTCATAGATTGTAAATGGTCGTCTTCCTGTAGAGTTTCAACATTAATCGTTTCTTCTCCCATGTTTCCATTTTCAGTGGGTGAAAACAAACCATTTTTTTGCGCTTTTTCTTTAGAAGACAACCATTCATCAATAGATGCTTCTAAAAAACATGATTCACTCCACCAACCTGAGTTAACTAAATGATTAGGTGAATTGATAATATTGTACAAAGTCATATTTAGCAAATTTGGATTGGGTGCTGGTGAATTATATAAAGTATTATCAAAATCATAGATATGTATTTTTTTAACTGTTTTTGGAGAAGCAATAATAAAATTGTCTGAAACACTGTTATACTTTTTAATTACTGATTTTGTATTCTGGTTTTTAGTATCGGTTGCTTTCATCTTACTGTTTGTCATTTTATTTTTTTTTTATTATGTTTTTATTTTTTATTTGAATGCGATAAAAAAAAAACTGAGTTCGATTAATATATATCGGCCGTAAGGATAATTGAGCCGAGGGGATGACGAAGTGATGAATTATATTTCCTTTAGGATTAAGTATTAAAAAAATAACTTTTTTAAAGGAAAAAAGAATGATTAAAAAAGAAAACTTTTAAATATCTGTAAATGACAGTATTAAAAAAATGAGATCAAAGATGTGATTTGGTTTTTAAAAAAAGTCTCATTAATTTGTTTTGTTTTGTTTTATTTTGCTTATCCAAGGAGAAAAGAGAAAAGAAAAATAAAAAAGAAAAAGAAAAATAAAAAAAAAAAAGAAAAAGGGAAAATAATAATAATAATAATAATAATAATAAGAGAAAAAAAAAAAGAAAAGAAATACACTCAAACTTCAATCAGCTGACCTAATTTTTATAACTTTTAATTCAGATATAAAAATTATGGTTTAAATAACAGTTAAAAAAGTCATCTCCCCCTGAATATAATAATAATAATAATGTATAATTTAATATATATATATATATATATATATATATATAGGCATATACACCAAGTAATAAATTGATAGAAATAATAAAACAAAAAAAAATATATTCATTTCTATACACATAAAAGTTCACAAAAATAGAAATGTAAAGGGGGAAAAAAGAGAAAAAAAAGAGAAAAAAAAAAGAGAAAAAAAAAGAAAAAAAAAAAGAAAAAAAAAATATTTTTTATATTAAATAAAGTATCTTTTCTCTTTTCTTTTTTCAGTGATAGAAATATATGGCTGCAAATGCAGTAACAACCATACTTAGAATAATATTAAACTTAAATTCTTCATTCTGTAAAACAGGTATTAATCTTTCATCAATTTTAGTCTTTTCCCTAACCTTCAAATAAATAGGGGTTTCTAATGGTTTGACATTAGGAGGCAACTTGTCCTGATACATTTCTTCAATAAATTGTTCACATTTTGCAATTTGAATATTTATTTTCAAGTAATTTGGATCAACAACAGTTAATTTAGATTTAATTTCACGTAAATAATATTGGAAAATTTCCACACACCCCTTTAATGTTCTTGATTTTAAAATTAAATAACAGGTAGTTCCCTTTCTAATCTTAACATTATCATGTAAAACAGTCTCGTTATTAAAAACTAAAGCCAATGTAGCAATAGCCATAACCTGAGGAATAGCACAAAATTGGAAACTTGATTGCTCGTGAATAGAACTTAGATAAGTTAGCACATCGTTAACATGACTCAAAGCGTTTAGGACCAAATCATTGATACAATATACACCTTTACCATCTTCATTTTTAGCCAAATCTGGTAGACGCTTGACGTATTTACACCAAACTTCTTGAGGATAAAAGGAACGGCCGTCATTTAAATCTTCTGCGTAATCTCTAATTATATTAGTTTTTTGCAAAAATAGCCCCATGCTTTCCATTAGTTGTTTATTTTCATTATATAAATCAGGGGTACCAAAATTGGCTAAAACAATTAATTGGGTTAATCCATCACCAACCAAACCAGCAACGTAATGGCAGTATTTATCATAATCTTTTATGGTAGCAACCCCGTTTAAATTGAAATTTTCATCTAAAATATAATCAGCCATACCATTGCCCATCTTATAGGTAATATCTTTAATAACTTTTTGATATTCGGGTTTTAATTTATGATATTCTTTCAAAATACAAGGAAAATCGAGCAAAACTTGACGATCTTTTTCAGTGGGAGCACAGCCTTCGAATTTCCAATCAGAAGTTTCTAATTTGGAAGCAAACTCTCTCAAAACAGGAACTTTGACCTTTGGATCAATACTCATGTCATCCTCAACAGTATCTAATGCACGTAGAATTAAGTAAAATAACATGATCGAATTGCGTAATTCTGGGTTTAATTCCATAATCACTGCTGCAAAAGACCTAGAAGTTAAGTTTAACAATTTATAGCATTTTTTCAATTCTGGAGTAGCTGAAGTGTCATCTGTTGGAAATAATGGCTGACGTAAAAATTTTAATTTTAAAGCAGATTTTAATTCGATTGGATGAGAGATTAGTTGTGAAACTTTACCCATGGTTCTAATTTTATAAGTATAGATATTTTTTTTTTTTTTTTTTTTCTATGAGTTACAACAATTTGGACAATTAATTAAATATATGATGTAGTTTTTTTTTTTTTCAAGACTAGTACGTTTAATTGTGAAGAGTAAGTTGTTTTAGAGGAATAATTAGGTGGTAGATTGAATAAGTAAGTATACTTATATATATATATATATATATAATATAATATAATATATGTAAAAGGAAAAAGAAAACAAAAAAAAAGGAAAAATTTGATTTAGGTTATAAACCGAAGCTTTTTTTTTTTTTATTTTTTATTTTCTTAATTTTACTCTTTGAATGCCTCTCTAAGGTAAAAAATCAAAGATAAATTTTGGCAATTTCTACGACTTTTTTTCTGTAAACGAAAAAAAAAAAAAAAAAATAAAATAAAATAAAATAAAATAAAAAACTGCGGCCAAATTCATATGACGACGCTCGTTTAAATAAATTTATATTTACCGCATCAAACGCCTTTTTTTTTTTTTTTTTTTATTTAATCGACCAATATTATATACTTTGCTTGAATTACTGCTTCTTAAATGAAGGAAAAAAAAAAAACCTAAAACTTAAGATCCATTGGTTTGTAGAGAAAACTTATGTAAAGTCTACTTTGGTTTTGGGTATCAATCCTTTCTTTTCTAACTCTTCTAAAACTTTTAAAGTACTTTTATCGCTCAAAATATCCAATTCGTCAACGAAAAATTTACTTAAAACGTAATCTGCAACTATTCTAGGATCTCTTTCAACAGGTCTATCTATTCCAATACCAATTTTATCAAATCTAATCGGATTACCGTTGCCACCACACGAGCTTAATAAACTTTTCAGGCCATTATGACCTCTTGTACTGGTTTTGAAATCCCTATATTGTATTTTGCCAACTCCTTTAGCCAACTCATCGTGTAATACTATATGATTGATTTGCAAATCATTATTCCCAGTGTTTCTGTCTTTTAATGCGTTTTTTAATTCTTTCCAAAACTTTATTATATCAGGGCCACATGTATTCATGAATAAACCATCACTTCTAATGAAAACTAGATTATTTGTTAATGCAGAAATGTAGTGTAATTTTCCATTTTTCCATGGTTTCCAATGATAATTATTAGTATTTCTGCAGATTCGCGGTATCAAATGGTTTTGTAACAAAGAATCCAATACTACATGACCAGCGTTATGCCTTGTGTTTTTATATGTACTTTCTGGATTTCCCAATGCGGTAAGCACGGTTATTGTACGTTTAGTGATTGCCTTTCTGTTGGACATTTATTAATATATTTAAAAGATTGAGACAGTTAGTGTTTTTTACCTATATAAAAACTGCGTATATTCATATGCATAATACCATTATATTTAAATAATGCTTTAGTTTACGAATTGAAGCACTTTATAATAATGAGAAAAAAAAAAAAAAAGAAAAAAAAAAAAAAGAATCTAGACTTATTTAGAAAATATAATTAAGTCCAAAACAAAAAAACAAAAAAAAACAAAAACAGAAATATATATATATATTTTTTTTTTTTTTTTTCGAAAAACAGTTTTGTATTCCGGGTAACTATTAGCGAATTGATTTATTTTAGCTTGTAATAATAATTAAAAAAAAAAAAAAAAAAAAAAATATCATTAATTACCCAACCGTTTGCCCTTCAACAATTCATTATCCAATTGCTACTACCAATTGAAACATATGCAAACCTTAAAATAAAAAAAAAAATAAAAATAACCAAAACAAAAACATATCTAAAATAGATAAGAATATAACAAAAAGAATGTCCAGTCTTAATAACAAAAAACCTAGTAATATTAATCAAAGTGTAACTAATGGTGGTAGAAAAAAATTACTATTGATGGGTCGCTCAGGTAGTGGTAAATCATCCATGAGATCGATTATCTTTAGCAATTATTCTGCCTTTGATACAAGAAGGTTAGGTGCAACCATTGATGTGGAGCATAGTCATTTAAGATTTTTAGGTAATATGACATTAAATTTATGGGATTGTGGGGGTCAAGATGTTTTTATGGAAAACTATTTTCAACAGCAAAAAGACCATATTTTCCAAATGGTTCAAGTATTGATCCATGTTTTTGATGTAGAAAGTACCGAAGTTTTAAAGGATATCGAAATTTTCACTAGAGCTTTAACTTTGTTGAAAAAATATTCACCAGATGCCAAAATATTTGTGCTATTGCATAAAATGGATTTAGTGCAGTTGGATAAAAGACAAGAATTATTTCAAATCATGATGAGTAAGTTAAGAGATACTTCTACAGCATATGGATTTCCTGAAATTGTTGGTTTCCCAACTTCCATTTGGGATGAGAGTTTATATAAGGCCTGGTCTCAAATAGTTTGTTCCTTAATACCAAATATGACACAGTACCAGAAAAATTGTAAAGAAATTGCAAATATAATGGAGTGCAGAGAACTAATACTTTTTGAAAAAACCACATTTCTAGTGGTGTGCTCTAATGAAATGAAATTTAATGGAGATAATAACACTAATGGTTTAATATCGCAACAACAACATAATGGTTTGGATCCTAAAAGGTTTGAAAAAATATCCAACATAATGAAAAATTTTAAACAAAGTAGTGTCAAAATGAAAAGTTCATCTTTCAAAAGTTTAATTATGAGAAATTCAGGGATATATGTTTGTGAGTTGACTTCAAATTTAATGTGTTTTATAGTTTTGAAAGATCCAAGCCAGCAAGAACAATTAGTTTTAAACAACATTAAAAGAATCCAAAAATATTTTTCATAATTTTTTTTTTTTTTTTTAAGAGAATAAATAAATATATAAATACGTAAATGAAATTCAATAGTCAAAATGTAACGAATATTGCAAATGATAATAAGGGGAATACATAATTAACAAATTAAAAATAATAAATAATAAATAAACGAATAAATAAATAAATCGAGAATACGAGCGTAAAAAATATTCATCCTACAATTCTTTGAAACAATCTCTCTTAAAGAAAGCTAACTTAATCCAATCAGAAATAACCTTAAATCTACTTCTAGCACTTAAGATCATACTGACATACAAAACCCTCCAGACATAAAAGGTAAACAAACCACCGCCTGTGTAGAAAGAACGTTTACCATAAGTGATGTTAGCAATAGCTCTTTCGGCACCTAAATAAGCCAAAGCACCCAAGTGAATATATTTAAATGGGTTAACACCATTATTTTCCAAAACAACTTCCGGCTTAGAGGAAGTAGACAACTCCTTGTGCAAATTTTTAGCGGCCAATTTTTCAAAAACCTTAGCCAAATATTCAGCTTCCTGATGGGCTACCTGAGCGGTTGGTGCAAAACCTGCAACAGCATTGTCACCAATAGCAAAGATATTCTTGGAACCTTTAACCAATAAATTAGAATTGACAGCCAAACCTCTTCTACTTTCATTTTGTTCCGGAATCTTTTTGAATAAATCAGTAACAATTGGTCTAGCCTTGTTACCAGTAGCCCAAATCAAAGTACCATATGGAATGTTTTGTTCAGTAACGGAACCATCGGCGTGCTTAGTCTTGGCAATTAAGTGATCAGCTTCAACTTTCCCAACAGCGGTTCTTAACTGTAATTTAATGGTGGTTTTCTCCAAGACACTGGCGGCATAAGAGCTCAATTTCTTTTCAAACATGTTCAAGATAACTGGCATAGCTTCAACCAAATGGATTTGGACTTCCTCAGCAATAGATGGCATAAACCTCTTTAAATCCTGATCCACGTAATCTTGTAGTTCACCAGCAGTTTCAACACCAGTTGGACCACCCCCAACAACAACGATGGTCAATAATCTCTTTCTTTCTGGATCGCCCTTTGGCAATAAGTTGGCCTTTTCAACATTGGCAATAAATCTTTTTCTTATTGCCAACGAATGTTGGATTTCTTTCAAGAATAAACCATGTTCTTTAACCCCTGGAATACCAAAAGTATTTGGTTCAGCACCGACAGCAGAAACTAAATAATCATATTTCAATTCAGCGGTATCATCTTTCTTTAAACCAGTGCTGACTTCTTTAGACTCACCGGTAATATTGGAAACATTGTTGACAGATTTAATAGTAACTGTGTTTCTTTCTGGGTTAATAGAGGTAGCTTCAGCTTCATAGTAAGAAACATTACCATTTTTTTTTTTCAAAGCAAAGCTGACGACAGGCTCGATAATGGACTTTTCGTCAACTGTACCGACTGGACAGGAAGGTAGTAGTGGAGTGAATAAAAAGAAACTTCTTGGGGAAACAACAGTAACATTGTATTTTGAAGCATCGATGTGTTTCAAAAAGGAAATAGCACCCCAACCAGTACCCAAAATAACAACATTTGGTTTGCTGTTTGAAGTATTTGGGCTAATAACTTTGGTAGTAGTTGTAAAGGAAGAAACACCAGCAGCATTAGAAGTGGAACCAGATGGACCAGAGGGAGAAGTTGAGGCGTATCTTTGGGCTGCCAATAGATTGATGGCAGCACGATTGACGATTTTGTTTTTGTAGGTAGCAGACAACATTTTTTTTTTTTTTTTTTTTTTTTTTTTATGTATACATATATGTATATATATATATCTCTTTATTTTCTTTATTGAGCAATAACTGAGATTGTAATGCTTTTGGTAGACATGGTAGTAAAGTAAAATAAGAATCTTAAAAAAAAAAAAAAAAAATAGAAGATTTTATTAAAGGAAAAAGGAAAAAAGGAAAAGAAAAAAGTTGGAAAGGCGGAAAAGGGTTTAAATATAGATCAAATTGAGTTGAAGCTTGTTAGAGGGAAAAAAGAAGTCTGAAGATGAAAGATAGTTGAATTGATTAAAGTTATTTTTATATTCTAAGAAATGGAAGAAGGGGAAAAAGAAAGAGAAGAAAAAATAAATAAAATAAAAAAAAAGTATATAATAATAATGGAGGTTTTAATTGGAGAACACTAAGAGCTTATTTGTTACCACTTTTTTCATATTTTTGTAGGGGGGATAATAAAAAAAAGGAGTTTTGCCATTGAAAATAAAAAAAAAAAAAAGATTTGTTAAAATCGATAAATATACACATATTTTATTCTTTTTGTTGTTGTTGTTGTTTCGGGTAGTGGGACAAAGGAATGGAATTTAATTAAAACGTAATGCTTCATTGTTTTCTAAGTTTATTTATTTTATCTACAAATAATTTCCCATTCTCTGACACTGCTTAACCGGTTTATTTCCTTTATATTCAATCCACTTTTAATAATAATCAATCTTTCTAACCTTTTTTTTTTTCCACTCATTTACTAGAATTAAAAAAAAAAAAAAAAAATATTAAGATGCCCCTATACATTGTCTCTTTCTCTTCTCGGTAATTTTTCTTGCTGGAAAATATTATTTGTTTTTATATACCAAAAAACAAGGACAGAGATATAACAGATATAATAATAATAAAGAAAAATAAACTAATTTGATTGGCCGAAATAATTCTGTTAGCTACACTCGGAAAAAAAAAAATATATATATATATATATATATATATTATTACTTGCGAGTATTTCTCAAATCCGAGATTTCCGATAATATTCAAAACGTTTATTTATATTTATTCCCGATTGTCCATTGTCCGTTGTCCATTGTCCGTTGTCCATTGTCCATTGTCCGTTGTCCGTTGTCCGTTGTCCGTTAATATAAGAAAATAAATTATTATCACGTGCCAAGCTTTGTAAAAATAATTTTTATTGTCAATTTCATCGAAAATGTTACTGAGTTAGCATCTTCTTGTATTTTTTTATATACAATCCTTTACCATCCTACATTATGGTAGGCTCAGCTAACAGTATCTTTACTAAGAGAGAAACATTTTAAAATCACAACCATTAAAAATCAAACGTACCTCATTCCTTAAAATATTTTAACAGTCTGTGTTTTAAATAAAGAAGGAGAAAAAAAAGATGTGTCCAAGTCGATTGATAAATATGGTTTCTTTTATAAGAATTTTAAAACATATAACTTCAACACTTTGTTATAAATTGTTGTTATGGCAGTTGTGATTCATCGATGTGTTTAACAGTTTTATTTTTTTGTAACCTGGAAAAAAAAAAAATTAAAAAAAAAAAAAAAAATATTCAACCCGCTAACAATTTTACTTTTCTTTTTTTTTTCTTTTGTTTTCTCATAATAAAAAAAAAATATATATATACTTCCAAGACTTTTTTTTTCAGTATCTGCAAACCGCATTGCTCTTAATAAACTAATTAACTATTAACATAGATAAAAATAAAACTTAAAAATAAAACTTAAAAAAAAAAAAAAAAAAAAAAAAAAAAAAAGTCATTGCTTCTCAACAATACATCATAAATAATGTTGACTTATAATGACAAGTTTAGAAATAAATCGTTAAGTATTTTTAAGCGTTATAGATCTAAAAGTATCCCCAAATCTAAAAACATCGTCATAAGTAATACACTGAATAACCCCAAAAGACCCATTTTACCTACAAACAATGAATTAACAAATCACATTAAACAAAATTTTATAGACCAAGTCCAATTATTAGACCCCAGTATTCAACTAAAACCCCTGTCGCAAATTAAACAGGAATCAGAGACAAAATTCTATACTTCCTATTTAAAACCTTCTTATCAATGGTTATCAGAAAATAAGTTGAGCTCAGATCTAATGAGTTTGTTCAATAGTATGAACACCATGTCTGGTATACATAGTTTCACTATAAACCAATTGTTTGGAAAGAAGAAAGATATACAATGGGTTCAAGAAACCTCTCATTTCCAAATTGACTGGAATGATTTTATGAGTACCAACTTATCCGTAGGGGATATAGTATGTTTAAGGCAGTATCCTGATCAGTTAGCTATGTGTGTACAATTACCCAACCAAATTGAAGATACGAGATATACTTTTGCCCTAGTTGATGGCACTCTAGTCTTTGGATTTAAATCAGCAGTCACCTTAAGATTACCCTCTATGTTTAATGAAGAGGAATGGGGGTTTAATCTTCACAAGAGTAGATTAGTGAAAACCAACAAATTGACATTAAAGTCTGAAACAAAAACAGAAACTCAAAAAAGTAATAATAAAAAGAGAGATAATAATTTAGGTTATTTTAAAAATGATCGTAATATTTCACATTTTTTACCTGTTATTGCCAAACAACTCATTTCTTCTTACTTACCAAGCTACTTTAATGAAAAGGCCTGGGAATTATTACCCACCGTCGAAAGGAAATTATTCCAATTACACTTGGAATTACGATCAATTAAAAAAGACACTCCATGGCAAGTAGATTTGCCGTATATTTTAAACTATCTTACTGACAATAACCCTAATTCTGGAAAATACAACACAAAATTTGATCCATCCTTGATTGTGGCAACATTTTGGTCCTTGCGTAACCAGCAAGAAGATAAGATTTTGTGGGGTGACTTTCAATTTAGCAACGCCTCTTTGAATCCAGTTTCCATCACCATTCTACCAAACGATAAACTGAGAAGGGCAATTTCCTCTCTAAACTCGCATGTCATACAGGATTTTGTTGATGATTATAATAATAATATTACTGATAAGAACGAAAGAACCAATTTGGAACAAAAGTACCCAAATATAGCAATATTTTTGAAAGACTACGTTGCTGGAAATTTGATTTCAGAGTCAATTGCTGGTCCTTTACTTTGTAAAATTTTTAAAAATTTGTCCAGTTACAGAAGAGAACATAACCTATCAAAGGATTTAGCACATAAATTGCTAACAGAAATATCCAAGTCATCAAGCCCCAATCCTTTATTAAAAAACCATGAACTCAATTTGGAATCTTTGGAAATAAAAACTGATGAAAAAATTTTTGAATTTTATGGTGATTTCGCAGAATTGGAATACAAAAACGAGCCTTCGTTGCCTATTTTTAAAGATCCTATTTACTGTATAGACTCGATTGATGCACACGAAATCGATGATGGTATTTCCATTAAACATAAGGGAGGCAATATTTACACACTTTCAATCCACATTGCCGACCCAACCTCATATTTTGTGGACATTGATGGTAACAGCAATACACCAAAACTATCAAATTATACTGATATTTATACCATTGCACAAAATAGATCCTTTACTACATATTTACCGGATAAAGTACAACCCATGTTCCCAGAACTATTTGTCAAACAAATAGACTTGGGTAATAAAAGGGCCAGAACTTTAGGATTTAAAGTTGATATTGAATTCATTAACAACAATAAGGATATTAATGTGTTAAGAAATACTTTTGATTTTCAACGTTATAACGCTGAAAATATACCAAAAGGCTTTACATATGAAATGGTTGATAAAATTTTGGAAGGTGATAAAAAAGTGGACCCTGAACACCACAAAAATTTAACTAAATTGTATCAAATTAGTAACCTCCTGTACAAAAAAAGAATTATAGAAGATAATGCAATTATTTTCGGCGAAGGATTTAACAAGGGCTTGGTCAAATTAGATAGTGAATCCCAAATACACTTTTATGATAACAAAAATACAAAATCAACAACTTTGGTCTCGGAAATCATGATTTTAGCTAACAAGTTAAGTGGCGAGTACTTGGCTAAGAATAAAATACCAGCTATATTTAAATCGTATAAAGAATTAAATGTGGATCCACAAGTTGCTGCTAAGTATAACAATTTGAAATTACAAACTAAAAAATCACTTGAAGTAACCAATAGATCTACATATTTACCCAGTTTCCAAGATATAACCAAGTATATGTCAATTTTAAATACTAGCACTTTCGTTTGCGACCCAAATTTACCACACAACATGTTAGGTTGTAAACATTATGCTACTGTGACTTCGCCCTTAAGAAGGTTCCCGGATATAATTAATCATTTACAAATGTGTGCTTTTAAGCAAACAAAAAAATTCATTTTCACCGAACAAGAAATAAGATCCGTACTGCAAAAAAATATCCTCCCTCGAGATATTATTCTAAGAAAATATTCTAAAAAAGTTTCCAAATACTGGACCCTAAAACAATATAAAGTTGGTGATATATTACCAAGCATCATGATTACCTCGCTACCTGTTATGAATTCATCTGGATTTGTATGTTTGTACTCACAATACGCGTCAGGTGTTTTAAGATTAGCTCCAAATCATTCTTTCAAAGTCGGGGATATCGTGGAAAATTGTAAAATAACCAAAGTGGACGCTTTGGATGGAGTTTTAGAAGCTAGTCTATAAAATCCATCCCCTCCTCTCCCTCTTATATAATATACATGTATATAACCAACGAGCGATTACTACCATAGGTTTTTTAAGCTATATAAATTTATACAGAAATTACGAGATTATATGTAAATATGTAATTAATAGAATCAAATACAATATTAATATATATATTAGAAACAAGGGGAGAAGAGAAATCTTGTGTAAATTAAAAGCTTGGGTTTGCTAAAGTAAAATCAGAACCCAAATCATCAATGATATTATTTAACAACGTCTCGGCATTTGTGGAATTTAAAAAATCATCCAATGAATTCATGTCCGGTGATTTCGAATGAGTCTCTATGGGCACGAAATTTGATTGTTTAGCACCATTTGTATCTTGCTGAAGTGTTTGATCTTGAGAAGCCACTTGTGATTCATTATCATTTGAACTTTGCGTCTCAAGTATAGCAGTCTGCTGATTATGTTTTTCAGTCTGTTCGGCATAAGAACCGTTATTAGGTATATTTTTGAAAGGTCCGCTGTTAAAATTGGTATCAAACTGCCCCATTTTATCAAAACTCATTTTTTGATTTTCTTGTTGTGTTAACTGAGCACTCGAATTTAGAATATCATTTAGTACTATTTTTTTATTACCCTTTGGCTGCTCTACCACATTTTTTGTCAGCGAGTCTGGCTGAAACAAAGATCCATTATACGTAGAAGCAAACATATTTTTCATAGAATTATAGTCCTGATTAATACCGTTACCATCAACATTAGGGTTGGTATTTGTCATGGTGTTGCCTGCCCCAGGCATGTTGTAAGAAGTAAAAGATCCCTCAGAATTTACAATAGTATTATTTAAATTATGAGACTGCACAGATTGGGTGGATGTAATAGGTAATGGATAGTTTAGCTGTGCATTGTTATCTCTCATTGAAGAAGGGGTAATAAATGGTGGTCCTTGGATAGATGGTTGAGGGCCTATTGTCGTTGTAGTTGGTGTTTGTTGATATATGAGCGGCTTTACTGGTTGGATTTTACTTGTTCCGATATTTGGCTCCCCAAAATGCAAAGGTTTCCCAGCACTATTACCAAATATATTTTGGTTTTTATTCATTACATTTTTATAAATATTTTCCATTTTTATATTAAAATCATCCAATTTTTTCCCCTTTTGAGAATCTTTGAAGTTAATTAATTTTACATACAACGGGGATTTAATATTTAACACATTAGAGCATATTTCTCGATAATCAGATATTTCTCCTATAAAATCCACAAATTCTTCAGTACTCATTTTTTCTTGTTCCTGATAGCATTGACAAATCAATCTCAATAAAATTTGAACAAAAAATTTAAACAAATTTATTGTTACGCTTGCTCTATTTTTCCACTTGGAATCAGCGTTTTGTATATTATCAAACTCTTTGATAGTATTAGAGGCTGTATAAGTTTTATAAACTTGAAAAAATAATAATAAATCATCCTTATTAAAGAAATATGTTTCCGTTAGATGGAAACAAAGAATGTTCACCATAGCCTTTAGGTTCAATCCTATCAGTTTACTTAGTGTAATAAACGTGTCAGAATTCATACTAACTTTTATAACCTCGTATGAAGATTTTAAATACTCCTTATTATACTTGGCAATTTTCTCTTTAATATCATCAGTTGGATCTGGAGCCAATTTGTTGATCAACTCATTAGATGAGAAAAAAAAATATGCTCTGATCAAATTGAAAACTTGCTTCATTTTAATAGACTCCACAAAGAAAACAGAACTTTCATAGGAGTCAGGTAATTTGGGGGAAGATTTTTTTTCCTTTTCCTCTGTGGAATTCTCCTCCTTTTCCCTCGCTTTCTGAACCATGTCAACACAGAAATATAAAATTTGTAGGTATCTATGATAATAATCAACGTCCTTTAATAAGTCATGTAAAACTTTAGTATGGGTGGAGCTAAGTAAGTTACCCAACTGGCTATATTTCTTATTAAATAAAACGTTACCACTAAAATCAGCCATTATTTGAATATAAATAATCAAAGAACATTTTTCTAAATCTTTTGGGTTTAAAAGTTTCAATTTGTGACCCTCTCTCAACAAAAATGAATATAAAGAGGTAGAATCTACAATGCCTAAATCAATCATATTCTTGGGATAAAGACATGTAACCGTATTATAATCTATGGCTGAGGGTAAAGATTGTGTTATTGATATCCATAGATCCCAAAAACAACATTGCCACCAGCAAATCCTTTTCCGTTCGGCAATTTCCTCATCCATCCCAATATAATATTCCCATCTATAAAGACCCATGTTTATTGCATACCGGACTACAAAGCTTACTAAATTTTTGATGGAAATAATGTTTTCAATCCATGTTCTTCCACCAATAAACTTCAAAAGTGATTCCAAAAAAACTAAGTTGTCTGTAATAATTTGAGCCGACCGTTGAAAAAACTCAATAGCTAAAATACTTAAAATTTCTTCAACCTGTAAATATTTAGGAACGGCCACAGAAAAAGTAGTTGGAATGTTATCATCCTGCAAAAAGGGTAAAAATTCCATAAAGTACTCCTTGCGGTGAAGATCTATCAATTCTATAATCCATTCAAAAAAATTTGTCCATTTGTTAGGGTCAATTATAGACTCAGTAAGATTACAATACAGTTTAAAAAATTCCTGGTTAGAATCAAAACTTTTACATAATAACCCTTTGGGGATCTTGTTGAATAAAGTATGTATGCCAATAACCCGATTGTATAAAACTGGAGTGTCGGATATCCTCGAAAAATAAAAATCTATTGGTGTGGACCACATCTCAAAGGAAATACTAGTGTTCATAAAGAAATATTCAAGAAACTTTATCACAATATATAAAGACTCCTTTAGCTGTCTTTCACTAATTATAACCTTCATGTCGTCATCAGTTTTGGAGTTATGAGAAAGTTTTTCAAACAAAAATTCGATCCCTGCACGAGAGAATAATTTAATACTATTATACACCCCAAATATTGGAGGCGAAGGTTCTAAAAACTGATTCTTCTGCTTGTTGGATTTTTGGGTGGAATTGCTGGAAATGTTGTTTTTTTTATCAAGATTGCCCGAGGCTCCAGGGTAAATAAACTCAAAGCTAGATATCTTTATCTTGTCATTAGTACTTGACCTCAACAATTCAGTTTCAACCGAGATATCGTTGTGCGGTGAAATTTGTTTTAATTTCTTTGCGTCCCATGTGATATTGTTCGGTAGCAATTTCAATAATTGCAACCTGTTTTTCAAGTTTTGTAGCATTGTTGGTATTTCTAAATCTCTTCCCATTACATCATCATACTTGACACTATTTATTAAAAGTTGGACTTGTTCGATCAAATTAGAGTTATCTTTATTGGCAATAAAGCACTCTTTTTCGTTGCTTAAACTCTTATCTTCAGGAGTATTTTGATTAGTGGTTGACTCACTATGAGTTGTTGTTGTGCCGACAGCAAAAGGCGGTAGAGTGTCACTCTCCATCATTGATGTTGAACTAACACCAGTATCAGTTCGTTCTAAGGCGCTGGTGTCATTGCTAGTATTCTCCTCTGAAGGAAGTATAACCCCGGTATTAGTAATGGAAATAGTATTTAACTTGCCTGAACTTAAATTTTTGTTTATAGAAATATTCCCCTTTTTCCTAATAAAGTTATTATTGCCACTGGCAGCCACATCACCAAGAAGACTTCTTGTCTTCCTACTTGTATATTCACATACACATTGATACGCCTGACAATTAGTGCATGGCTGTGATCCAGTACATTTAATTTTTCTTTTTCGACAATTGGTGCAAGCTCTTGAAACTTTGCCAGTTGTGACCCTCTTCTTCTTTTCCGTTGTGGCCATCATATAAGGATAGATATAAATATATATCTATATCTATCTATATATACAGATATGGGTATACTTTTTTTTTTTTTTTTTACTGGTTAGTTGTTTAGATTTTTTGTATTAGTGTAAAAAGTGATATTGTGATAGGATGTAAGTGTTTAGGCCATATACAAAAATATGACATATATAAATCAAAAAAAAAAAAAAAAAAATTATATGTATACAGATATATATATATATATATTATAATACAAAATCATTCTTCATTTCATACAAGTTAATATCATTGCTAACTCTTAAATTCCGGTTACTCATTTGAAGGGTTTTTTTTTTTGCCACTTTTTTTTTTTCTTTTACGCGAAATCAAAAAAAAATAAATAAAAAAACAAAACTTCGGCCTTTCGGATAACTTACGTCAATGGAACAAAAAAAAAGTTTTGAATCACGTGCGTTTTGTTTGTTATCCCGCATTATTTTTCCCTAAATTGCCATGCATTTTTTTTTTAGATTAAATTTTTTTTTTCTTTAATTACATTTCCTAAAATGGAAATTGTAAACAAAATATAGCAAAATATTAATAACAAATGTTTATCGTACTTAATATTTGGCATGGTCGATGGATTCATTTACAATAAAAAAACAACCATCTTTTCAATATAACAATAAGAGATCAAAAATCCAAAATCTTTTTGCTTATTTAAAATATTGCTGGGTTAATTTCTTTCCCTTTTTATTTCCATTACAGAAAATCAATTTTTAAAATGAACCCAGCAAGTACTAAGCAGCTAATTCTTTTTTTTTTTTTGATCATCTCTACTCTTCAATATTAAGCTTTATATATATATATATATATAGTCATTAACATCATATATAAATCAACATCAGTTAACGATTCAAACTTTACTTTTTGTATTTATTCAGATATATTTGTGTTCATTTTTTTTTTTTTTCCTTTTTTAACATTCCTTTCCGTTTTTGCAACATATATCAATTGTACGATGATATCAGATCTATTATAACAAAATAAAAAAATTAAAAAAATATCAAGCTCGAGCAGCACACAAAAATTACAATTTTCTAATATATACTTCCATTGAAATAAAATTGAAAAAAAAACATAAGTTATTTAATACCCAAAAAATAATACCCAAAAGCAAAAAAAAAAAAAAAAAAAAAAAAAAAAATTTAAATTTATCTCATAGCTACTTTCTAACATATTGACATTTTAATATTTTTGTAATAACACTTTTAAAAGTAGATTAAATACAAAACCAAAAGACCAGAAAAAAAATAAGTAAATATAAAAAGAATATGAGCTGTCAAACTTTCCATTTTAAAACACCAAATTATACAGACGCTTTAAATGCATATAACTCTAACGTAGTTGCTGCTGCGGCGGCAAGTTCCAAAAATGTTAGCAAAATAACTGGCAAATTGGCTATTCAACAACAGAAAAAACATAAAAATAGAAACAACAATAATAATTATAGTGCTAAAAATAATAGATACAGTTTTAATAAAAGTTATTCAAGTTTCAACAACAATAATAATGTCCACAAACATGACTTTTGTTTAATAAATAATAATAATAATAAAATGGATAAGGTAAAATCTTTCCCGAATAATAATGATGGTAATGGATATCTAGATAGTGCAAACAAATTCCATAATAATAATAATAATAATAATAATAATAATAACACTATGGGTATTAGTAATGCCAATGAAAGTAATTTAATTCCTGTTGACAACATTGCAAATTTAAAAACATTATTAAAAACACGTTTTGAAGCAGTTACTAATAGTTCTATAAAAACATTACAAAATGAACCAGATCTTAACAACCATAATAACAATAATAGAAGAACCCAAAAACCAATTTTTTGGAAAACATATTATCAATTTACTGACAATGAGAATAACTTGTCAGCATCTCCATTTTTGCAAAAATTAGATGATTTACAAGAAGTTTATCATATAAAGCAGCCTATTACTATTGGTCAGCATCCACTTTTCACTATTAAAGACCTATCTACAGCATCGGACATTATGAAGGAATATAAAAATTCTATTCATGATACTTCTTCATTGAGCACTTCACAATCGACTTTTGATGGTACTAACTTTTTAACCATCAATAATGACAATATAAATAGTACCAGTAATACCGCCAGAATTAACAAAAATAATAGGCTGCGCAGTAAAAAAATTAGTGGTGCCACCAGTAATCCTTTTTCAAACACTTTTAACGCCACGCCAGGTGTCAGCAATGTGAACGATGCTCTAAATAAGACTAATACAACGAATAATAACGAAACTTTTATTACAGACACTAATATGTGGTTGAAAGATAATATTATACCACAAGTGACATCTGTTAAATTTAGAAACCTAAAAACAACAAGAAATGACAATAATATTTTATTAGCCCATGATTCATTGATAGAAGACGAAAATAATCATAATAATGATAGTTTCACAGCAGAAGGCTTTAACGTTGCTGATTTATCCTTTGATGGGAAAGCCTTAGATAGAAGTGATATTTTCCGTATGGTCGATTCATTTACTGTTGAGGATTATAGGTTTAATAATCTTAATAATAATAGTTATTCAACCAATATGGATTATGAAAACATTTTAGGAAATATGCAAAATTTGTTACCAAGAGAAATTGCAACATTACATTAAAAAAAAAAAAATTATTTCGTCGTTATGTTAAACTATAAGTATTATTATATGTACAAGTGTTTGTGTTTTGACTTTTATAACGGTTTATTTTATAAAGCATTTAGAGATAAAATAAATTAAAAAATAATTATAAACTTTTCTTTTAAAATACTAAAATTTACGTTTTCTTTTATTATTGATAACTCAATGATATATATATATATATATATAATTTTTTATTTCATATTACATATTCAATTTTTTTTTTTTTTTTTTTATTTCCAAAATATTTACATGAGAATAATAAAGGGTCTGACAAAAAATTGCTTGTTGTATTAATTAATGTATTTTAGAAGGCTCTTCCTGTAACTTTATAACCTGGATTAGATTTTCTTTGTTGATGTATTTGTTCCGCTGATAAATAACCCTTGGATACTTCTACATCCACCAATTCTTTAATACTTGTGACGGCACCTGCAATTACTGGTGTAACCCTCTTATAGACAACAGATCCTCTCTTACCAAGACCTAACGCAGAGACTATTTTCTTGGTTGACTGTGGTAAACCAATCGTAGATCTAATTAATGTTATCCTATAAAAAACCATTTTTATTTGTATGTTTTGAGCTATTAACTTAGATTATTTCCCTTTTGAAATGTCTTTTATAAAGTGGAACCCCTTTTTACCACAAATGATTTGTTTAACTAGAAAATATCCTGGTGCTTTTTTTTTTTTTTTTTGTCTTATTTAATTAAAAAGTATATATATATATATATGTATATATAAATGTGTGAGTAATTAAAAAAATTGAAGTTAAGCTTTTTAAAATAATCAAATGCTTTTTTTATGTATTTTTTTTTCTATTTTTTTAAAAATACGCGTGTGTTACCCGATTATAAATAGTAAACCATTCACGGAATACAAAGTCCGTTTCGGACATTTGAAAATTTTTCAAAAATAAAATAATTGAAAACAGGATAAATGGGGTGTTAAACACTATGATTTTCTTTAAATTTTTTATATCCATTTTTTTTTTTTTTTTTTTTTTTTTTTCCAACGCTTGTCAATATTTTGAAGATGGAACGGACTTAAGAACAAAACAACAACAACATAAAAGTAATAGCTTTTGATTCATGGTTTTCATTTACTAGAACTTTGTTGTTAAGTTTTTTCATTTATCACTACGTTTACGGTAACTAGTTGAAAAAAAAAAAAAAGAAAAAAAAAAAAGAAAAAAAAATAATAACAATAATAATAATAATAATAATACTTAAACATATATACATATATATACATCAATTGAATTGAGAAATAACTACACTTTCTTATACTTCCACTTCTAATAAGATAATGAATTCAAATTACTCATTAGAAAAAGCTATTGCAGCCCATACTATAAATACCGATACCAAGAACGAACTTCCTGAGAATTCAAAAAAGAAAAACGAACAAAAGAATGCATCTACCAAATCCAATGAAAAAAAGATGACTAAAAACACATCCTCAAAATTATCACCGGAAGAAATTCATCAAAAAAGGTTAGCAAGAGAAGCTAAGAGAAAGGCGAGAAACGATGCTTTGATAGCAAAGGGCTTACATCCTGATTATGATGAAAACATTGAATTCATTAAAAGACCAATGTTGTCTGTTTTGCCCTCTAATGCTACGCCACCAGTTGGCATTCCCCTAACTATTATGAGCTATAACATGTTGGCACAAAGTTTGATTAGAAGAAAAATGTTCCCTACAAGCGGTAATGTTTTAAAATGGTTTGTCAGGAGTAAGCTTCTAAGCAATGAATTCATCTATTACAAACCAGATATAATGTGTTTGCAAGAAGTCGACTATATTCAATATCAGAACTTTTGGAAAGAGAAATTTTCCAACTGGGGATACGAATCCCAATTTTATAGGAATCCAACCAAAAATCATGGATGTTGTATTTCTTGGAAAAAGTCGGTTTTCCAGCAAGGTTTTGTTGATAGGATGTTAATTGATTACGATAAAGAACCTAGTGGTGACATTGAGCCAAGAACTACTACAAAAAATATTGGCATAGTATTGGCCTTAAAATTCCAAGATAGTTATAAACAAAAGTTTGCAATCGATTCAAAAACAACCGGTATTATAATTGGTACAACTCATTTATTTTGGCACCCATTCGGTACTTTTGAAAGAACTAGGCAAACATTTGTTGTTTTAAATAAAATAAGGGAATTTCAAAAAAGGATAAACATTTTAAACCCTGACACCAAGTGGTATTCATTTTTTTGTGGCGATTTTAATTCGCAACCATTTGATACACCATATTTATCAATTACTTCAAAACCAATAAATTATGACAGTAACAAAAGAATGAAAACAGTTATCGAATGTAGTTTGTCCTTTAAATTTAGTAAAAAAAGAGACGGGGATGATGGAGACGATGAAGAAGATGGAAATATTGAACTGAGTAAAGATCAACCCCAAAGTCCTGTTCCATCAGATTATCAAGCTACTGAGGAACAATACGAATTATGCCAACGTTTACAAAAAGTTCATAATAGTTTAAATATGAGAGCTATTTCATTATACAGTATTGGTTATGGTAAAGTACATCCTGAGAACGCTAATGTTCATCGCGATAGAGGCGAACCTGAAATATCTAATTGGGCCCATACTTGGAGGGGATTGTTGGATTATATTTTTTTCATTAGATCATGGGATACCACCACTGATTGTACTCAAATTGATGATTTTGATACTTTTGCCAAAGAAAATGATGTTTTGGTAACAAAATATCTAAGGTTACCGCCAGCTTCAGAGATGACTGAGCATGGTCAACCACACGAAAAGGAATATGGAAGTGATCATCTATCAATTATGTGTGAAGTATATTTGAAGTGATGTTACCACCACTGATATTATTATAATTATCATTATTATTGCCTTATATATGTATATTTTTCTAAAAGTTAAAATATATTAATATATTTATTTTGTAAAATTTGTTTTCTGTCCTTTTATTGGTACGTTACTTCCATTTCTATTATATATTTCATACCATTTTTCAATATATCCTTGCAATATCGTATTATTACTTATTCTATAGTTAATCCTTTCTATTTCATCAACTGTATCATCGCGATCAAAACTAATATTTGGATCCTCGTATTCAACCTGTAATAAAAAATCGTGCAAAACTTTATAATGTTTTTGTATTTTAGGATTGCTAAAATATGTTGGTTCATATTTTTTCTCCAAGTTGAAATTCTCTAGAATTTTTTTTGTAACAAGAAGTAATTCTTGGTAATCATTAGATGTATGATCCACAGAATCGACGTTGGTAGGGGGCAAAAGTCTAATTTCGTCCCTATAAGGTAATCTATTCAAATAAAATCCGCATTCTTCAGCATTTTTGGTAGTCATTATGAAAAATTCCACATTAGAGTTGCGTTTTAACTTTCCATAAACTATAGCACACTTTTGTAGTTTTTCCATTATCCTATACAGAGACCCTAATGCAACTGAGGAATTTTTATAAGTTTCATCATTTGGGATTATAAAACTACTGTTGTCTATATTGTTATGGTAAACCAGTAAATCATCTATATCGTAAAATGATAGTATTTTTAAACCTTTAATATCCGGTTGTTGAATATAGTCAGAATCAAGCTTTGCATAGTCAACTCCATTGGGTAGAGGATAAACTTGTTCTATTTTATCTGTAATTTCTTCCTCTGTATCAGGATCTAAGTATATTCTTTTAGAATGAACCTCTTTATGACCAGTTCTATGCACATATTTATACTTTGTCCCATAATATTCATGGGTAAAATATATAAGACCCTTAATGCCAACCGATATGTGGACATCTAGTTCCAAGGGACAAGAAAATTTAATTCTTTCAACTTCTTTACGCTGCATTACTTCATTCTTGATAGCCTCAGGAGAGATACCTACCAATGAGTCATCGACATTAAAAAATTTGTGCAATATGTCAAAATAAAACTTTGAGGGATCAAAATAATGGTTATTGTTGTTATTATCATGTGAAATAAAAAATGGGATAATCTCAATTTGATTTTCTTTAAATTCTTCTAGTGTATTACTCAATTTTTCCTTAGAGGTACTTAAAGGTTTGTCAATATCAGTGAAAAAAAATAATTTTTTTTTGTTGTATGGCTGTGGTTCATTCTCCGGTAAAGATGTGAACTTAGGTAAAATATATGAGAACGCTTGTTCTAGTGGACATTCGTTTTTATCAATAACAAACCTTTCAAAAAGATTAACTCTGTTAGATTTGATATTTTGAATTAAGTCATTTAATTTTTTCATGGCTTGAATATCTAAATCTCCAATTGGAATAAGATCAGTAATCGTTGATGAGGTTTCATGTTCATTATCAGTGTTGCTATCACTGTGTTCTGTACAGTTGGTCAGATAGCAACCTATAGTTGCGCTTGGTAAAGTGATGATTAGTTGTTTCATAAGTGAATTGAGTGTATTTAAAATGGATAGAAAAGGTGTTTGCTTGTTTCCCACACCATCTATAAAAGTTGTAAACATTGATGAGGAACCTTGAATTAAAAATATGATACACTCGTGGATATGGTAATCTGTTTTTAAATATGATTTATGCCCGTTATTAGTAGCAGTTACCTTGTTAGTACTTCCATCAAGAATAGTCATGCTAGCAGTATCATGTTCCTCTGAGTTGCCTTTATGATATGCAGAAGTTGGTGAAGGATTTAACCTCAAAACATGTTTTGATAAAAAGTCAAATACTTCATTCATTTTTTGAAATATGACATAGATTTTTGCTTTGATTTAAAAATTGATTTACGCATGCAAAAATAAATGTTACAATTATCTCTGAGAAAAGCATGTGTGATGGCAATAATGGAGGGGAAAAAAAAAAAAAGGAAAAAAATATCTCCCGGGGGTGAGTCGAACACCCGATCTCAAGATTACTAATCGAAATTGATCATCTAATTACAGTCTTGCGCCTTAAACCAACTTGGCTACCGAGAGTGAATATGTGAAAATATTGTAAGCGTTACTCATGACTAGTCGTAGTAATTACGGGTTCGGATTATGGTAATTAACTTTTTTTTCTATTTCGGTCTTTACATATAAAAAGGATTACTTAAAACTATAAATCAATCATGAAGGATATCCCTCTCTTTTATATTTTCCCTAATTGATTTTGATCTTATTCATATTTCCCTATTTCATGGTTGGTTTTGATTATCCGTTATTACAGTGTATTACTAATCATATTTACTGGTTGTTAATTGTAATATTTGTTACATTAGTGTTTCATATTACGTCAGAGGTGCCTTTTGTCGATATGTCCAATATCATTATTGAATTCCATTTTATAATCAACTACAAATCTTTAAAAGCTTAAAATAATTCAATCTAAAAAAAAAAAAAAAGGAAATAATATTTGACATTTTTATCTCATACGTTTCAAAAAATCAAAAAAAAAATTTTTTTTCAATTTTTTTTTTTTATTTTTTTAATTTTTTTCATTTGAAATGTTTCATTTACGCAAATACTAATTACCAATTTTTCCCACAAATATTAATCTATGTACATAAAACATAAGAAAAAAGTCTTTAACTTACAAGATATATATATATATATATATATATATATATAAGTGTATTAAATGGAAATAAACCACCAGATTTCAAAAGAGCTGAATAAAAAATTTAGAAATGAAAATACAAATCTCAAAAACAGATTACATAGCATATTATTAGATTATGACTACATTAAAAACTATATACTCCCTACATACTATCCCAAATTTCCTATTATCCCGAACCAAAGATGTGGTTTGTGGTATTTACCACCAGAACTATATTGCTCTTTAAATGCTTCTGTATATTTTAAAAGCACTGATGGCCATACCAATATTTGGGAATTTAGTACAAGAAGAACTAATTTTCATCTTTTCCAAATTCTGCTAAATGGTAATGGTAGTAGTGGCAGCGGTAGTGGTGTAGTTATAGTGGATAGTACTAGACGGGGCAAGAAATTACCTGATTCATTAAGTAAAACCATTCCTATATGGTGTAGTGTAATAAATTGTATCATGAATGGAAACGATAATCAAAATTCTGATGACTTGGGGCTATATTTACCTCCGGAAACTGTTTCAGCAACTGAAGCAGGGCAAATTAGACAGAAAATAACATTTTTAGTTCAAAAAATAAAAGAGAAATTTCCTCAAATTGTTAAAACATGTCAAGCTTTTAAAAACGACAGTAGCCATAATAATGTGTCGCGCGTCATATTAAGACCAATTTGGTGTTATCCAGGGTCTAAAATGAATATGGATCCATTCACAGGGAAAATAATACCATGGGAAAATACAAACAGTAATGATGCTAAAAGTGATGTCAAGATATATACTATTGTTTGCTGTTGCTGTAGTTACCAATGTCAAGACGGGATAGATAAAAGAAATGGCTTTACATATGTTCAAGGTGCAGCAGATGACCATGAGTCATGGAGTCATGGTTTAGAACCTTTAGATTTTTGGTTTAATCTTGAAAAATTGGGAGACATAAGAAAAAGCGATGAGGAATTGATTAGTTTGATTAAGAATGAAATTAAACAAAAAACCTTAAGGAATATCATTTCTCCTGTTAATAACACGTGTGAGATTGTAAAAGATGCTATTTATTTATCTTCGGCGCTTGCAAAAATACCAATCTCTTATTCTTTAGTTATAAATTGTAGTAGCAAAATATTGGAGGCATCAGATAATAACACAGTAGTGAAAAATTACCCCACCTTAATTAGTGGATCTAAAAAAAGTGGTAAACTATTAAGATCCTTGTTGATAGAAATTGTGCCTATCATAGAATTAGCATTATCAAAATGTAATAATGATATTAGCAGTGACGGCCCAATACTTATTAGCTGTGATACAGGTACAGATATTGCACCGGGTATTATCTTAACTATTTTAAGTCTTCATTTTGAAATATTGGATGATGATCATGGGTGGGGAAATTACTCTGATTCAAAAAAGGATATTAGCAAAACAGTTATTAAACAGCATTTAATCAAGTTGATTGATCAATGTAGTCCCTTTTACCAAATAAATCCTAGTAGGGCCACTTTAAACAGTGTAAATGCTTTTTTAATGTAGTGAATAACGTAATATATATTTTTTTTTTTAAACAAAAAAAAGAAAAAAAAAAAAAAAAAAAAGGAGGGGAAAAGTCTGAGAATAAGCAGCATTTCATACGAACAGTTATAATTGGCTAATAAAATTGAACTATTTGAACATTCGCTGCTTGAAATCATATTTTTATGGAATGGATGTAATATTTTCAAGTAGAATTCTGTGTACAAAGATTCGTGGACTTGTAATAATTACATATGTATCTTTTCTTTGAAACTCAAGAATTTTAATTATATTTACAAAATATAAAAAAAAAAAATTGTAAAATTTTCACCTTAAAACTCCTTTTCCGTTTCTAATTAAAAAAAGAAAAAAAAAAAAAAAAAAAAATAAAAAATAAAGTAAAATAAAAATAAAAGTAGGAAAAAATAAAAACATTATAAATGAGATCTGGCATACCACATATTAAAAAGTTGTACAGTACCTTTTCATTAGACTTGGTTGAGCCAGTTCAAAATACTGTTATAGCTGCAGCCAATGGCAATAATATTCATACACCAAATTTCATAGCAAATACATCAATAACATTAGGAAATGAGAATAATAGTGGTACAATGGTGATGACCAATAAAAAAAGCAATAATGTTGTTACTCTAAAAGCCGAACTATTAAATGTTCAAGAAAACCTAAATGTTTTGAAAAAAAACTTTAAATTTCTTCAGGATTTTCAACCCAATGCTTCTTCTTCCATGCCTGCTTTGTTGACATCTAGTAAACAAAATTTCCACGCAAGCAACATTAACTCCTATTTCGACAAACAATTGCTAAAAATGTATTACAATGATTCTACTACTTTACCATCGATAAATAAACATGAGTTTCCTAGTATTATTCATTATGGAATTTCCATTGAAAAAGATTTTGGAAATCTAGATAAATTATGGATTTACTTACAAAATACTGAAAGCTTGTATGAAAATAAAGAATTATACATGTGGGATGCTTTAAAACTATTGGAAAAAAATTTAACTTTGGGGAGATTTACCCAATCCTCCAAGATATTTCATTATCTTTTAGACCATAATTATAATGGAGAGATTCCTCTATATAATGCCAAGTTTTTGACAATTTATTTGAAATTAAAGGCAGGTACGTTAATTAAGTATACGTGGGTTTCTACGGCAGGGTTTTTGAATGGTGAAAACGAGTATACAAGTAGAATAGTTACCAAGTGCAGAAAAAATCAGAAAAAAATGAAAATTTGGAAATATGAATATGATAGAGCATTGAAATATGTTAACACATATTACTTGAATGACTTAGAAAATTGGAAGACAAATAGAACTTTGGAATTAGAAACTAATATATTATATATGTTTGCTAATTTGAAGCCAGCTTCTGCATCTAAAGCATTATTAGATAGATATATTAAAGAGACGTGGTTTAATGAAGAACTGCCGATCCTGGCCAATAGTAACATTGCACCAAATAGTTATTTGTTAATTAGTATTGTTAAAAGTTTCACTCATATTGGAGATTTTAGGAAAGGTATGGAGTATATTGATTTGTTTTTAACCAAGTATGGCAATAACATGTTAACATTAGATTCTCCCTTTTGGTTTCAATTGTTCAATCTCTCTGAAGAAATATATAACAGTGGTATGGACAAAGAGGGGTTGATTGCAATGAATATATGGGATCTTTTAATAAATTATAGTGGCAAAAATAAGGAATTAGACATTCATTTCCCCCTTTATGGATTATTACCTTATTATAACATTTTAAAGCAAACTAATAATATTAAAAAATTGAGTGAATTTTATTTCGAGATATTTAAAAGGGGTCATAAATTTGTTGTTGGCTATAATAACAATAACGATTCATTGCGCAAATTATTTATTAAGTGCCAAAAAGTTTTGATTTGCAAAAGCCTGTACAGAAACCAAATAAAATCACAAGCATTTATTAAAAACTTTTCTATTGATGCAGATAATAAGAAAGAACTAACGGAGTATTTTAAAACTTGCAGAGACAAAGAACTTAAACGAAGAAAGGGTAAAATCGAAAAAGATAAAAGATTACAAGCTAAATATGACAGAGAAGAAGAAGAAGACAAGTTATTGGGTGAACTATGGTGAAACAAGTACTTATATAGTGCACAACAGTAGTATATATTCATATATATGTAAAAGTATTATAAAAAACCAGTGAACTAAAAGTCCACCAAAGAAACCTAAACCATACCATCTGAGAATAATGTTTTTGAGACATTACGCCCAAGGCAAAAATCCAATCATGGATACTATTTACAAAGGTTAGTGTATTAGTGTTAGTACTGGTGCGAAATAGTATAAATGGTACTTTCCATATAGAGGAATATTTTTCTGCAAAGGAGGGGGATTGTAAAATCAAGGCATGTGCATTATTTTTCTCATTCTCTGTAGAAATGTAATGTTTAACATAATTATAACAACTTATATGATTTGGATGATTAGATATGCCTCTTTCATCAAAAGTTATAAACAAAGGGTTTGGATCCGGAATAATATTATTTGATTTGATATATTGGTCAATAGCATTTGAATCCCAATATATTTCCATTGAGTCTGTAAAATTAGCTACATGGATTTGTAGATTATCATGGTTCGACCATAATGCCTTTAATGAATTATGCAATTCGTGGTATCTTATATCTCCTAATCCGTCGGCATTGCCATTAGATAGGCAAATCACTCTTAATATTGTATCGCTGTGATTGTTTGTATTATCCGTTTTTTCATTATACACGTAGTTTAGTGCGTTAATGATAGGATTAAAAAACATGACTTCATCGTCGGGATGTGCAATAATTAGATTTAGTGAGGTGATGGTAGTATTATCGTTATTATTATTAAAAGAATAGATATTATTCAATTGGGTTGAATTGTTATTTACAATTACTTTTCTATTTAAACCATAATAGCAAACAAAAATGGAGTAAGCCACGATCAAAATGCTGAATGTGTATATATTGTGGCAATATTTATGCATTAGCATTATTATCTTTTATCTTTTAAAATATTTGTAAATGAATTTAAATATATCTACTGCTTTGATAAATATGGGTTGTATATGAAATTCTTGATTAAGCTTTGGAATTGGGCGAATAAGAAATGGAGATAGGAAAAGGAAAAGTTGGAAAAATAAACCGATTTTTATGCTTGATACTTAAATATTATTGGTGGTTTATCTTATTGGTTTTCGTGTTTCAAAAAAAAAAAAAAAAAAAAAATAAATTAATATTCGGACTTCGGGCTTTAAGCAAATTTACATTATGATAATTCTATGTTATCTTTTTCTCTTGTCTTGTTCATTCTCCCACCCCCCCCGTTTTTTATACCCCGCATTTATTTTATTAAAAAAAAAAAAAAAAAAAATAAACAAATAAAAATTACATAAATAAATTGCTTTTTTATCTTAATACTTTTTCTTTTCTTTCCTTATTTTTAATTTTATTTTAAATACATTGCACATTCTTCTCCGGTATTTAACACCATCGTTTCAAATATAATAAAAGATATATATTGTAAAATATGATCCCTCCCTCATCTTAATTTTCAGTATATTTATTTTATTTTTAAATTTTTATACATTTTTTTTTTCCTTTTTTCCTTTTTCCTTTTTTCTTTTTTCTTTTTAAAACAAAATTATATATATATATATAATATAATATAATACACAAATATTTCAAGGGACAAAAGGAAGGGGGAAAAAAAAATATATATATATATATAAATAAAAATAAAAATAAAAATAAAGGATTTAAGACATGTCTAATTCAGCACAAAGGAAACCTAAGATTATTAGAACACTTGGGTCCTCTTCACTAAGTGGTTTAAATCCACTGTCTAGTAATAACAATAGTATCTCTTCCATTGTACAATCACCATCTGCTGGCAATGTATATACACCTGCTTCTTCAACTGTCACACCAAATTCTAATAGCTTAATAGTAGAACCAAGAGGACAACACGAATCTAGTATCACTGCTGCTACACTTACATCTACTAGTGATACTATCTCCACCACTAACAATAAGAATAGCAACACCTTATTAAATGCCACTAATCCCCAAGAGTATGCTAAGAGATCAATTTCTCCCCCTACTTTAGGCACACCTATTTCTACTACAAGTGGTGTGAACAGTAATGTTAGGGTGGCTCAAGCTTGTGATAGGTGCAGGTCTAAAAAAACACGGTGTGATGGGAAGAGACCGCAATGCTCACAATGTGCTGCTGTTGGGTTTGAATGTAAAATAAGTGATAAACTGAGTAGAAGGGCATTCCCCAGGGGATATACCGAGACTTTAGAAGAAAGGGTGAGGGAGTTAGAAACCGAAAATGCCAGGCTTTTAGGGATTTGCGACTTGAAGGAACAACAACTATATGAAACACATAAAAAGTATACATCCCCTGTAAATACCAATTCCACTTGTTCCGATACCGGTACCCACAGTGATAGTGCACATCACTTTAACACTAAGAATGACACAGATAATAACAAAAACCAGAATCAAAATTATGAAAATGTTATCGGTAATAGGTTACCAAGAAGGGCTTCTCTATGCAATATAAATTCTGTTTTGCTAAATAAAACAATAAAACAAGATGAAAAGGCTGTAAAAGACCATTATGAAAATATCAAGGCTAAATCTGGAAAAAACATTGGATATGGCCATGATGGAAACAAAATGGAGGATTACAACTATAACAAAGAGGAAAGCAAAAATGAAATTTTAAAGAACATCACAAGAAGTTCGACTCCAGCCATTGATGATCCAGACGAACGTAATGCTTTACATGAGGTTCCAGTTGGTGCTTCTACCTCTAATTATGATCCAACTGCAATTTCATTTGAACCAAAAGAAGCACCAGGGTTGCCGACTGTAAAAGCTTTAACGAATATGGCGCATCACGAAAAAAGTATTCAATTGGCCACTTTGGTATCCTTGTCTGTTCCAAGATCTACTGATGAAGTGTTATTCATTCCACAATTGTTGGCCAAAATTGGACAAACGTATGGATTTACGTCAAAACAGTGTTTATATACTGCATCATTGCTAGCTAGTTTAAAGGAGAACTTTGAGCCAGCAGCATCATTGGTTGGTGTACCCATTGCCAATGAAAATTTGTGGGATATTGATGATTTACCCAATTTTTTCTCAGAAGTTTTGAAGTTAAATAATGCTGTAACTTTAATTGAAATACATCATTTATGCGACGTGTATTTCCAGAATTGGCATAGCACTATTCCAGTTCTAGGTAAGCAGCAATTTTATCAGCATCTAGAAAAGTTTGAACATGATATAACTACCGTAGACTTGCAGAATTTGAGTAACTTGCCTAAATCATCTACTTTAAGTTACAAAATATTTGCTTCATTGTTAGTAGTTTTATTACAGATGGGTATCCTGTCTATTTTGAAAAAGGAAAATATTTCTGAGTTAGATTTACTTAACATTAAAAATAATAAGGAGCTTTCTGAAAAGGAACAGTTGATTAAAAAATATCTAAGCTTATCTGAACATTATAATAAAGTTTTGAAACAGCTAGTTGCAAACCCATATTTTACGGCTAAAACTACGTCTATGCCATCTTTGCAGTTTTTAACTATAGCCTTCTATTATTTTACCAATGTTGGTGATATTCCAACAATTTATGATTTGAGGGGGAAAGTTTGTTCCATGTCTCAACAATTGAGATTGCATAGATGTCCATCTGTTGTATTAGGTTTGAATGGTTCTACTTTGGATAATGAACAGCAGAGTGATAGAAGATTTTTGTTTTGGGCCATCTATGTGTTGGATGTTTTTTCTTCGTTTCAGTTAGGAGTTCCTAGATTTTTAAAAGATCAGGACATTGAATGCGCTTTACCTATAAATGAAGAAGAAGAAGAGGAAGAGGAAGAGGAAGAAGAAAAAGCGCAGCGGAAACAACCAGGTATTTATTATGGATTTAAATTGCAAGGACATGCTACTGCATTTTCTTTAAGTATTATTAGATTTTCCAAAGTTTTGGGGAATGTGTTGGATACAATTTTTAAAAGACAAATGTCTTATGTTGCAAAAAAAGTTTCCTTAATACATGAAAACGCACTAGACAATTGGAGGAGAGGGTTAGCACCGCATTTACAATTCAGCATTGATGTGAATGGGACTATTAATATGGACGAGTTTATACAGCAGAAAAGCTCATCAAGTTCAATTTACTCTAAGGAACAATTAGTGTTGATGACTTTATATTTTTTGTGTAAATGTATTATACATTTACCCGTAGTTGCTATTAAGAAATTAGATCAAAATGAAACATCCATTATAGATAATGGTATAAATAGGACATCGTCTTCATATATCATATTACAGCAATCTTGTAATACATTATTGCACGTAGTTTCGTTTTTCAAAAATTATTATTTGCCCTTACCAGTAATACTATCACAAACGATTGTAAGATTTTCTTTGGTTGCGGCTAGAAGGGCGCTCGATTATGCTAAAGGGGGTGCATTATTTCAAGATATGAAAGCTCTATTATTAGAGTTGACCAAAATGTTATTAGATGATAGGAAAGTTGGGATACCTGGTTGCTTATCGTGGTACACGATGAAACTACATGATATTTGTATCCAGTTGTTACTACAACCATCTAATTTGAAACCAGACAAGTTGGAGAAGTTGCTGTTGAAAACAACAAACATCTATGATAAATTTTTGGGTAAGTCATCGTTAAGGAAAAGAAAGCAGCAAGATAATAAATTGAGTAATATCAATACAAAAGTAAAGAAACAATGTGCAAATAATACTAGGGGTAATACAGATCTCACAAGTGGTACAGAGATTAATACTTCTAGAGCTAATGATAGCGTGAATATTTGTAGTGCATTAAAAGGTAAAGCTGTTATAAAAGATAAACCAAAAATATCTGATAATTCAAGCAATATTTCGAATAATATTCTTGACAATAACATTAATTTGATTAGTGAAGCTTTCCAAATGGATCCAGTTTTAAGTATGAATGATTTAAGTCAATTTTTCCAGCAACAACTTCAAAGTGGTGGGAAAAATAGTAACCTTGTGAATAATCCTATTAACAATACTACTGGTACTACTAATATTAGCAATAAGAATAAGATCAAGGATGTTCAAAATTTGGACGTTTCTATTAATAACAACAAGGAGGATGTTAAAAGTCCTAATGTTATGGTGAGCAAAGATAATGGAGGCGGTGGCAAACATATGAATAATGATAATGACGATAACACTTCTTCTACACTTAACGGTGAGTCGAGTTTTACTAATTTGGCAGGACTTTTCACTGTTCCCAGTAATGGTGATTTTTTAAAAGAATTTATGCGGCCCACATCGAATAATATTAGTAATGGTAATAATACCGGCCTGAATAGCAATACAGGATCACAGCTGAATTTAATAAGTTTATTAAATACAGGGCATGGTAAACCTGGTACAATTTTTCCCGGATTAGTTAACGTTAATATTAATGATGAGAGGAACAAGCCAAACATTTTGTATTCCCATACGATGAGCAATTCTGTTGATGTTGATAGTAGTAATAATAAAAAAATAAACAAGAACACTGGTGGCAAAGTTATTAACAGTACAGACAACAATAACAATACTAATGCCAATTCAAATCCATTAATGTTTTCGGTTGATGCTTCGCTAGGTTTGGCACCATTGTTAGAGTTAACACCAGATTTTTTCAGTCCCGCATCGCCCGGTTTTAATCATTTAGCTACTGCCGCTCTTAGTACTACAGTTGATGACAATGTCAATCAGAATAATAATTATAATTATAAAATGAATGATAAATGCACAAACTGTTTTCCTGTCAATAAAAACAATGGGATATTAACAAATAATAATAAAAGTGGGGATGGAGTTGAAGATAAGGGGATGAAGATAGCAAATAATGCTGGTAATAGCAGGAAAAAAAAGGTAGGAAATAAATATCAGCAAGAAGATCAAATTGCATTAAATAATATTATAAGAAATAATGAAGTACCGATGGTTCATTCTTTGAGTATGTCCTCTGTAGAGAAAAATCATAAAAACAAAAACCATAGGGGACCAAGAAGAAGGATGAGTTTAGCGGTTTCCTCTACTTCAGGATCAACGGCGACCGATGGAAATGGGAATAATATAGGTGGAACAATTGAAAAACAAGAGAGTATTACTGATTTATTCAGCTGGAAACATTAGATGAGTTGTATGTAGGTTATTTTGGATAATGTAAATATTTAACTGGATTTTTTTATATGTGTATATAATAATACAAAAGATGAACAAAATTGAGAATATTGGAGATTTAGGATGGAGCATTTTAAAATTTATTTTATAATGTGCATTGTTTGATTTAAGCTATGTGGCTTTGTTTCACATTAGGATTTTATATTTATTTATAGGATAGATTTTTGTACAAAGAAAGTGTCTGGGTAACTTGTATGATGAGAATATAATGCACAGTTTGAAAGAAGTTATCTGTTATTGATTTAGCATATTGTACTACTAATAATAATAATAAATTCTAGAACATATTAGCCATCATATTTTATATATATATTTTGTTTTGTGGCGGTTTTTTTAATGTATAAAAGGGTCTGAATTGCAGGTGGATCTACGGGATAATACAGTGACAAAAATAATAAGTAATGGAACGGATTATTCCGTTGGTTTTTTCTTTCTTTTTGTAATATCCGTGTTTATTATTCGTATAATATTTTTGGTAGTGTTTGGGTTGCATTATTATGAACTATTTTTAAACAGTTTATCATTTTTTGTATTTATCCAATTGAATTGCCTTTGACTTTAAGTTCAATTCATAATGTGATCCATTTTTCAAAATAAGAATAAGACAAACAGGCAATGCTTTCTTTTCCTTCTTTTAATACATGAAAACAGCAAAACTAAATTACGAATTCAAAATAGCAAAAAATAAAAAAAAGAAAAGAAACAACCTAAAATAAACAAAGGGTTAATAATATTTGGTTTTTTTCTTTTTTTCATTATTTTCCTTTTTTTTTTTTTTTTTTTTCCACTTTTTTTTTCTTTCTTTTCATACACCTTTATTAATATTTCTACTCATTAATAACTCCCAATTTCAATTTTATTTTTTTTTTTTTTTTCTTTCTAAGCAATTTATCCACAGTTTAATATTTTAAGCAATTAAAAAAAAAAAAAAAATAAAAAAAAAAAAAAAAAAAACAGAGAGAAAATAAGTCAATCATTTGAGGGAAAATGGTCGGAAAATATAATTCTAATAACACAAATTACAATCCCAATAATACATACAATGGTACTAATATTTACTACTATACCAATCCCCCTACTAATAATAAAAACCATACTCACAGTTATCCTACAACATTTGATCGTTCTCCTAGCAGACAAACCTTTTTTCAACCATCTCTACAGTACTATCAACAACAACAACAACAACTAAAGAATTCGCCCACTCCTAAAACTCCCTTTGATCCAACGTATGGAATAAGTTTAATACCTTCACATTTATTGATAAATTCACCGTATATTAATAATAATTCCAACGCAAACAATAATAACAATAGTTCTATCAGCTTAACAAAGGGATATCCTACTGTTTTTCAAAACAATACCAATTATTCCCCTGTTCATGTCCACCATAGATTTACTAATAGTAATCTTTCATTGGTCTCCGTTTCATCAAGAATTAATCCTGAAATAAATAATGTTACCGGCAGTTCAATAAAATTAAGTGATCCACCAAAAAAGCGCAACAAAAATATCAAGTGTTCTGATAAAAAAGTTATTAATAAAAATAACTCAATTATAAATATTGATATTGATGACATTTCAAGTTATGTTGTTAAATACAAAATTATGAAAAATCAAACTTTTAACATTAAAAAAAAGAAGAAATTAAAAAAGAAAAGCCTTTCAGCTCATAAAAAAAATGACGTTACTGCTAGTAATAACAAAAAATATGGACAGGAAGAAGATCTATGTACTGCTAATAACCATCATAATCGTGACGCTGATGCGTATGAGTTTATTAGTAGCAGTTTACTATTCATAAATATTTCCCCTGAAATAGAATTAAATGATTTTGTAAGGTTAGGTTTAAAATCCAATTCAAATGTTATTAAGATATTTAAAGCCACTTCCACTGACAGTATTCATGGTACTAATAACATGATTGTCAGTTTCCCCAATAAAGATTTATGTTCTAATTTCTACAACTTTTTATTACAGAGATTGGCAGATTTTAAAAAAAGTATTAAATCATCTTCTTTAGATGTGAAGTACGTCAAGTTGGAGGAATACATAAATAACAAAAAATTTACTTTGCCCAAAAATTTGGTACTTTCAGACCTAAAAACTTCTAGATTTTTGTTAATTAAGCTCTCATTTGATGATAGCCATAATCAAAAAGGGGAGGAAGAAAAGAACACAGATTCTGATAGTCATAGCTTTGACATAGAGCGTGTTAAAAATTGTTTGGAATCTCAATTTTTATCCCAAAATTTGATTTATACGCAAGTCGATATTTTCAATACCAATCATGTCTATAACAAACTTATTGGTAAAACATACATAGTGGTACATTTTATTAGTGATTTAATGGCCATAAAGGCTCTAAAGATTCTGAAAAAAAATTCAACAAATGTTGCTGGTAAAATCAATTTTGGAAAAGCCTTTTTGTGTACTTTTGATTTAACACTGCATCATCAGCCGCCAACTCCTCGTCTGGAAAACATGTCTACTTTTTCATCTAACAACAACGGTGTTACTACTCCTACGAGAACTGGTTTCTCCGCATCAGTATATACTAGTAGGTCATCGTCCGTGTATTCAGAAACACATTCAACCGTTTCCTTAGCTCCAGTAACTTCTACGTCCTCGACCATTTCATCCTCGTCCCCTCCTACTTCTGCTCCTACTTCTGCTTCTTCTTCATCGTCAGAATCATGTATTCCATATAACACCTCGTTGATATCATTATCCGAGACTGACACCGATACACCAGAAGCAGCAGCAGCAGCAGCAGCAAGTGATAAGGATAAAACTGACACTGCCTCCAGTTCTTCTGCTACTTATGATGGTATTGTTTCAGTTTATCCACAACCGTCTTTACAAAATATAGTTTTTAACTGTTTTAATGATCATTATGCCACATTAACTTTGTTGGAATTATCCGATATCAACTGCAAAGCTTATATATTCAATAATGGAGTTTCAAGGGAATCAATTTCCGATAGGGCCATTCCGTCCATTTTATCATCCTCTCCATCTTCTTCCACCGATCAATATGATAGTCGCAGTCACGATGACGTTAATGTTGATATGGTGGGTATAAAGAATTCTAGTTTCATCTCTTCGATTGATCAGTCAAATTTGATTATTGATGCAGATTCGTCCTCCTCTTCTTCTTCTTCTGCTGAACTTTCGTCTACAACTGGATCGCCACTATATCATCAATTACGTAATTTATCCGACGCTAATTGCGATAATGGCCAGTGCCACGGTATTCGTGCCGATGATGTTTCTTTAGGTTCAATTTCAACAAACGTTTCAGTATTATCTTTACCACAAATACAATATTTGAATCGTCAACACCAATCAAAACAAGTAGGATCGGTTTTGAGAACCCCGCCACAATCTATAGCAAATATAATCGGCGTAAATGATAGTATAACGGCGTTTTCCTCACCAGCTCCTGGGATATTGCATAATATAGCAACTGCTTCTCCAAAACCGCAATATTTAGACACATTCCATACAACAACTACTGTTCCCTCTTCTTTTATTACAAATATGAATGCTAATAGAACTATATATATAGGTAACATTCATCCTAAGAGCAGGCCAGAAGACATTTGTAATGTTGTTAGAGGGGGTATTTTGGAAAGCATTAAGTTTATCAGAGAAAAAAACATTTGTTTTATTAGGTTTATAGATCCAAAAGCTGCGTTAGAATTTTATACCACTGCTACATTAGATTCAATTATATTGCATGGTAATATTTTGAAGATTGGGTGGGGTCAAAATTCGCATCCATTATCTCAGAAAATAGCCTTAGCTGTTACTGTGGGAGCAAGTAGAAATATCTATGTGAGTTTGCCGGATATTGCATTTAAAGACAAATATATACATGATCCTGCATATAAGAGTTATCAAAAAAAATTTTTTTTGCCAGCGCAGGACCAATTAAGAGCTGATTTTGTTGGCGTATATGGAGGTGTTGAGCAGATTAACTACTTATTTGATGGGCATTGCTGTTGGGTGAATTTTATAAACATTTGCAGTGCTATTAGATTGATTGAAGATATGGAAAATGATCCAGTCAAATTTCATGCTCAATTTGCTAATAGGTACCAAGGCTTAATTATAAGATATGGCAAAGATAGGTGTGGAAATGTTAACAGGAATGGTAGGTTCAATCCTGAACGCAATTACAAGAATACCAAAAAAATAGTTGAACCTGGCAGCAATGTTATGGCTAGCAGTGATGACAATACTGATTTTCCTGCGGATGATACTTTTACAAATGGTGTTGATAAGGGGGGGGATGATGAGGGTAGAGCATTAGGTCTATGTATTACTAGCGATTCTGATATGGTCAGTAGTTCCGCTATTAAGCTGGATATTGATGTTAATAGTGTAGATACTGAACATGATAATAACAACACATCAGTAAATGATTGTTTGGTCACAGATATATCACCACCCTCAACACCATTACGTTCTGTCACTTGCGATATCAATGCTAGCAATGATAAAGGCTGTGATAATGCTGTAAAAGCTGTTCAATTAGAGTCATATCAAGATAAAGATGCTGACGAAGAAGATGGTTCGTGCAGCGATGATGATACTAATGGTGCTGATATTGTTATTAATTGCAAAGAGGGGGCTTATGATAATGGCAAGACCATTCAGAATTTTAATAAGAGAATTATGGAACAAAGAGCTGTGTATTCTCAGTCTACGAACAATAATATTCAATATTATAACAATAAGCAAAACTCTTTGAATATGCAAGGAGCCCGACAAAAAAGATTAATTCAATCGTCTAATATTGCAGGGTCACGTGTAATGGCACAATATTTATCACATATTCAATGTTCTAATAACGTTTATACACCAGCCGCTTTAACTGTTGATGCTAATATTAAATATACTTTAGATTATAATAGCAGCACCCCTAATAATAAGGGTCATCATTAAAAAAAAAAAAAAAATAAAAAAAAAAGTTGTTAAAAAGTAAATAAAAAATGGAAAAATAATATTTTTATAGAGTTATAATAAATAATACGTAATATTGTCTTCATTAATTTTCCCTTTGAACACAATAAATTAACTGCAAACTAAAAAGGAAAATACTCTTATTTATAAAATCAAATTGAATCAAAAAATTAAAAAATAAAAAAATTATGATGAATTTTTCACCAATAAAACATATTCATATTCAAGAAAAAAAAGATCAAAAAGGGAAGGAGAAAATTACAAAAACTTACAGAAACTGATATAAAATATACTATACAATAATAAATGATAATAACAATAATAATTTAACAGGAGGGAAAGTAGGAAGATTATATGGGAAGGAATGAAGGATGAAAAAAAAAAATATAATTTTTTTTTTTTTTTTCTTCAATAGTAATAAATTCAGTACCAGCAAACAAAAAAAAAAATAATAATAATGGTTCATTAAAATAAAAACAAAAAAAAAAAAATAATAATAATATAAAATAAAGAGTATCGTATAAGTTTGGTGGATAATTGTTTCTATATCATTAGGATATGTTGGGATATTTTTCTTTTATTAATTTTTTCTCTCATGTCTATTTTTTTTTTTTTTTTTTTGTTTGATACATGTATATATATATATATATTAATTTCAATCTTTTCTTCTATTTTCTCTTTCTATTTTAGCCATTTCTTTCAAATCATCTTCACTCGGCTCATAAATATGCCATAAAGTATAATGGGGTAATCCACCAACCCTATAACCCATTTTTTTAGCCATTTTACCAAAGGCTTCGGTTTCAGCATGGTTTTCAAATGTAAAAGCAGGAAAATTAATGCCGTTACGGAATAGCTTGGCCTTGGCTAAAATACTAACCCCACCAACACCGTCCAAATCTATGATATCCTGAGGATTCCCATTTGGATCTCTTAAATTAGCCAAATGGACTCTCCAGGTTGGATATTCCGCATAGCCTTCTACAATAACATCATCTTCATCTAAAGAGCGGGCTAATTCCAGTGCCGGACCGCTTTCAATCCAAGAATTCAAATCATATGGTTGTTCTGTAGAATGTAAAAAGGTTGGCAACGGTCTCCAAACATTAGGGACAATGATATCATAGTCAAACTTCATTAAATCTTCAATGACACTTCCCGGACATAACTCAACGTCGGCATCTCTCCAATAAACCCACGAATGATATGGTTTTAAAGAGTTGGAAACTAGCCAGTTACGAGCTCTGCCCATTAATTTTCTTCTAACACCTTGAACTTTAACAGCATGCCTGTCACTAAAACCTTGACCAATAACTTGACCAAAATCTTTTTTAAATATCTGGATAGATCTGAAGGGTTTATTGTAATTTTGGTGGAAAGGTGGTGAAAAAGCTCTGTGCACTTCCCTTAAGTAATTTGGATCCATATATTTCAAATATAGATTTCTATTACTGAACAGGGAATAGTCCTCATAATCAGCGTCAGAAAGTTCTTTATCTTTTTGTTGTTGCTCTTCCAAGTCTTTTTGGAACTTTCTAAATTGAATGGACTCAATGTCATCCAAATCCTGTAGAACTTGAGATAAAGTACCATTTTGCAAATCCAAAGAGTATTGTAATAAACTATTCAATGTCTGATCATTTTCAGAACAATCACTAACCAAAAATGCCAAATCAATCAATTCATGAGGATAAGTTAAATTCATTAAATGTTTAAACATTAACGATAAAACATCCTCAGCGTTTCTTAGCGGGATGGCAATTAAAACATGGTCTCTGTTTTCTTTACCTTCTGGGGATCCAGTAAAATCAGTCAAGTCGTAGGTATCTACACTACTACTCAACAATTTTTCTAGTTTATTTTCAACTTCAATTTTATCTTGATCGGTTAAAAGCTCCCCAGTATGAGTAACAAAATAGTGCTCGGCACCTTGGTCGAATTTTTTGATAGTATCAATATCAAAATTTTGAAAATCATAATCGTAATATTCCTTATCTTTCAAGTCTAATATCTGATAACGATTTTTATAATAGGGTAAATTATTAAGTGAAAAAGCGATAATACCTGTGATTATAACATATAATGATTTAAATAAAACATATATTAATAACAAAGTAAGAAATCCCCCGAATAAAGTTTTTAATAAGCTGGTGAAAAATTTCGTTTTGTTTTTAGTACGGTAGTAATGAAATAGTTGATCGAACTGGTAAAGTTGAATAATTTTGCTTTTTAAGGATGCAAAAAAGGGTTTTCGTGATTTGGTGCTCCAACTAGCATTTTTACTGTGTATGCTATTTTGTGTATCTGTATAAGGAATGCTATAATTATTAGTATTATTCTGAGTATTATTGATGCAACTGTTACCATTGATATTACCAGTATGGTTTGGAATAAGATTAGTATTGGTACTATTATGATTTATACTTTCGTCACTATATTTTGGCAAAATATAAGACATATTGTTCTTCTCTTCATCATCGTCCAGTATACTTCCACGATCTTCATTGCTAGTATCACTATTTGAAGTGCTGCTGGTATTGTTATTCTTTCTAGTTATGTTGAATGTTCTCTTTCCTTTAAACCAACCAGACATTATAATTCAGTGAGTGATTCTTTATCCTTTTTCTTTTTCTTTTTCTTTTTCTTTTTTTTTTTTTTCTTGTTTATTTTGGTATTTTTTTTTTTAAGTTATTCTATTATATTTACTATTAGTATTATTATTATTATATATGTGTAGAATGAGCTTAACAATTCTCTGTTACTCTATGATTATAATAGAAAAGGAAAACACTGGTTGAAATAGGATATTGAAGTTTTTTTTATTTTATGTTTTTTTTTTTTTTTTTCTTTTTTTTTTCTAACTAAAAAATTGATAAAAATATTGAATTTAAATTAATGGATGGTAAATAAATAATCAAACCCTCAATTGCCCAAAGAAAAAAAAAAGAATATAGTTTTATTATCATTATTTTTTGATTATCAATCTCGAAAATTACAAAAAGAATAGCATTAAAAAAAAAGAAAAAAAATTTTTTTTAATATTTTTGTTTTGAGAAAGTTGAACCCGAAATAAAGCCCAGTTTAGGCTGTGGTAATGCGTAAGTTTCTGTTAGATGTGACATACACGAACTTGGCAAGCTTGAATCAATGAGCATTCTCTACAAGAAAACACAATGCTTTTTATTTTCTTTGTACGGGGGGTTCTGTATACGTGTATTTCTCTCTACGGGGTTTTCTCTCTACGTGTATTTCTCTCTCTGTAAAATGGTCACAAAAGTTTGTTAGCAAATTCTCACGCATCCAAAATAAAAAGCCCAGCGTTTTTTTTTTGTCTAAGAAATGGCGTACAACACACTTTGCCATTGAAAGCCTAACAAAAGGATAGAGGTCTAGACTTTTTTGTTTTATCTGATAAAGCCTGTGGAATATTCTAAGTGCATTTCCGAAAGAAAGAAAAAAAACAATTTGATAAATATAAATAGATAAACAAGAACATAAAAATAAAAAATAGGGGCATGCGGGCAGCAACTGAAACACAATATAAAATAAAATAAGAGCTTACAAACTCATAAACAAATAGAATCAGAATCCCCCCGCATTTTCATAGCCAATAAAAAATTCTAAAAAACACGCCCTTTACACCAAGTGTCCGAGAACATCGGTAAAAAAAAAATAACTCCCACATTATTATCCATCAATGCTAATCAATCCATTTATTACCAATCCATTCCCAAACATCATCACAGATTCTTTTGGAATCTTCTAAACTATTTGGCGATCTGCATTCAATATATATTTTCAATTTAGGTTCCGTACCTGAACCTCTCAACGTAAACCGAATCTTATCCCCCTTTTCACTTTCAGCATAAACTGTAACCATCTCACTATTTGCATCCACTGGTAAATCAGGTATATTGCCCTGCGTACTCATTTGATAGCCCTTGGTTAAATCTCTGATATCTATAATTTTAAAAACATCCATGATTATTTTATTTTCTTGCAAATATTTTCTTATCTTATTATTAAAAATTGCATCAATACCATTGCTATCATTATTTACATCAATCTTATAATATCCATTATGCTGTTGGTAATACCCATATTTGGAATAACATTCCTCCAAATTTGCTATGACGTCATTATTACTGGCCTCTAAATATAATTGTAAAAAAACTATCAAGGCAAGAATCCCGTCTTTATCGTGCAGCATCTTTGGGAACATATACCCAATAGCTTCCTCGTACCCAAAAATAACGTTATAACCCTCTTTGCATAAATCAATAGCCCTATTTCCTAGCCATTTAAAACCTGTCAAAGTTTCTTCATATTTAAAATCTTCCGTTATAGACATGGATTTTAATAAAGATGAAGAAACCGTAGAATTAATCATAGCAAGGTTATTACCATGGTTTTTTTTTAGCAAGTATTGCGCAAATAAAATACCTATTTCGTTCCCATTTAACTGTTTCCATTGTACTTTGTTATCAAGAGTAACCAGCCTAACAGCTGCGGAAAACCTATCGGCATCTGGATCATTTGCTAATACCAAATGGATCCCCAATTTTTCAGCTAGTGCAATCCCCATATCTAAGGCATGATCTTCTTCTGGGTTGGGAAAAGATACAGTAGGAAATGCAGGGTCAGGATGTAATTGTTCTGGTACTACTACATAATCCTTATTTTCAACCAATTTTATTTTATTATCATTTAAAACTTTGTTTAATATTTCGTACCCAACACCGTGCATTGGTGTATAAGCAAAAAATGGCTGGCTAGCGTTCTCCCTATTAAACACTTTCTCATTATATAGCAATGTATTTGTCAATTTCTTAATATACAATTCAGTTATCTCAGACTTAACCATTTGGAATAAAAAAGCATTGCTGCTACGAACACTCTTGTTAAAATCCCAATTGCTTGCGCGTGGTTTTAAATTCTTTTCAATTTCGTCAGCTATTAACTTATCATATGGCGGAATAATTTGACATCCATTGCTATTATATACTTTATAACCATTATCTAATTTGGGATTGTGACTAGCTGTTATCATAACACCACAAGAAGCTTTAAAATGATCAACTGCAAATGGAACTAACGGGGTATGAACATAGGAAGTGTCTGTGTCATCATCAGTATTTAAATAATATACTTTTATCCCACAATTTAAAAAACAACTGGCTGTAATTTGAGCAAAATCCATCGAGTTATATCTATGATCATGGCCAATTACGATACTAGCCGTATTTTCAGCAGTACCTTGATTCTTGATGACAAAAGAACTTAATCCTTGGGAGGCTTGTAACACTGTTAACTTATTCATTCTATTCCATCCAGCCTCCATTCTAGATCTTAGACCAGCTGTACCAAATTCAATTCTTTTATCCATCCTATCGTGTAATTCTTTAAAATCGCCAGAATCAATTAATTTTTGTATTTCCAAATTACCCGCTTCATCATGGGTATTATATTCAAACCAATGGTCCAAATTTTCCTTCAAGATTGGATCCATAGTTAATTATTTTTTTTTTTTTTTGTTTTAATTTTTTGTTTTTTTTTCTTTGCTATGGACGTGGTTATTCGTTACTATATACTTATTTGTGGAAGAGAAAGTAAAAAAAAAATAAAATAAAATAGAAAAAAAATCCCTTTTATTCATTTTGTATTGGATTTCCCAAATGAATGAATAAATAAATAAATAAATAAATAAAAAAGAAATCTGCTCTTTTAAGCTTTCGGACTTTTTAATTAGTCCCATTTTTTCATAATGGGGATTAATCGTAAATGTAATATATACTTCTCCTTCAAAAAGTCCTACTTAACAAGCAAGCATAAAATGCTCATTTTTAGTAAATTTTTTCGATGATAACAAGAATTAACTGTAATATATATATATACATATATACATCTATAATAACTATGAGACCAAATTTCAAAAATAAATAGTACAATTATGTTTGCTTTAATATAAAAATACATAATACCCATAAAAAAAGAAAGGAAAAAAAAAAAAAAAATTAAACTATCATTCCTCTAGTTCTAGCAACAATTCTGCCTCTAAATCCTCCAAATCTTTGTCTTCTTCACTACTAATATTATTGTGATTACTATGTTCGAAATTGTCATCTACTTTATCAGTAGTATCAACAGAAATTGTGTCTGTATCATTGTTAACGGCCTTATTTACATGATTAACATCAGTTTTTGTACTATTGGTCTTGATATTTTTAGAATCTTCATTTTCATTATCAATGATATCATTAGCATTATTTTTTGAAATCAAAAACTTAACCCTTTTCGGACTAGCAGTTCCATTAAGATTATTACCATTGTATTTGCTTCTTTCTTCATCTTCTATCTTCCTCTTGTTATTACTACCACCATTATTCATGCGATTTTCACTGTTTCCTTCCTCTTCTTCTTCTTCTTCTTCTTCTTCTTCTTCTTCTTCTTCTTCTTCTTCTTCTTCTTCCTCTTCTTCATCATCACTATTTAAAAATTCATCCATTTTATCATCATCATCATCCAACCAATCCTTATTTTCATCATTCAACAAATACTTCAGCTCTTCTTCTCCTTGTTCTCGTTCCTCCTCTTCGTTAATATCATGAGTATGAGTGTTACTATACTTATCTAAGTTCGTTAAAAATGTAGCATATTCCTCAGAAGATACAGGAATACCATCCACTTTTAACTTGTACGGGGTTTCGTCAACTTTACTCCAATGCAAAAGACAATCAAATATCCAATCAGGATGAACAATTTTAATGTCATCTGGTTTATATTTATCCGCTAATCTTGCCTTTAAAGTGCTTGGTTTCTTGGTAATTAAATGTGTTGTTTTTAATGTGATATCATCGGTAATTGTAGCCCCAAAAGTTTCACACCATATTACAATGTCTACTTTATGCAAGTCCACTCCTAAGGGGAAAATACCAGAAAATACAAAGTGACAAGTTTCGAAAACTTTTCTTTTCAATGCAGGTACCAATAATTTCAAATCAGGTCTAGGAAGACTACTATTATCATCTTTATTATACAAGTCATAAAAATTATGATGTATATCTACTAGTCTAGGACCTAGATATTCTAACTCAACATCATTATCACTTAAAACTTTGAAAAGTTTATTAGCAATATTACTATTATTCTTGTTATTGGTGCCGTTATTGTTGTCATTGTCACGAATATTACTATCATTTTGTCTTTTATTTTCAATGTCTAACCTTTTTTGTATTTCAGCTAAAGGTCTATCTTCATGTTGTACCTCAATAACCGCAGAATGTTCAATTTCACCAATTACTGCATCGGTTTTCTCCTTACCGACTTTCTCTGTATCCATAGGGGGAACAGCAGAAGAAGTCCCACCATTGTTTTCAGTGTCATCAAGATCTTCTATATCTGATAGAGTTGGTGCAGTGGTCGGTAAAAGCCTTGCTTCCTTAATCATTTTATCCAATTTAAATTGTTCTTCATCTTGTATTTCCCTACTTATATTTTGAATCTCACTAGTTTGTAAGGCTTCAGGTATCAACGTTGTACCTAAACCATTAGCAGTTTCCTGCCCTAATTTTTTTTCTTTTTCTTCAATCTCTTTCCCCTTATCTTTACTAGCAACTGCATTGCTACGTTGGACACTGTTATCGATGATATTGTTATTGGGTAGGAAAGTAGAATTAATATCACCTATACCAACAAAAAAATTATATGGAACAACTTTGATTAAATTCTCACACCAATTCCACACATCTCCTCTATCGTCAATAACCAAAACCATAGATTGGTCTGTTGGAAATAATCGTTCCAAGGATTTGTGTGTTAAAGATCCATTTTCATCTCTAGAAAGTATCCTATCTGCAAATAATTTACCATCTGGATCAATGATTTTGGCAATCTCCAATGCGTAAGCCCTTGTGGCCATAGTATAAATATGTAGTTCAAAATACTGCGATATTTCTTGGAAAAATTTTTGCAACCCAGGTCTCATTTTCACGTAATATTTACATTCTCTTTTATATGCATGGTTGAGCACTAGGGCATTAGTACTTGTAGATGGAAGTATAAGCGGCGATTCTTGAAGTATAAAGGACCTAACGTCTTGTAGCATATCATAATTTGGGTTGCTAGGATCATTTTGCCATTCGCCTATGGTAGGATCTACTGCACAATGGATTACTGTTTGATCTAAATCAACAACCAAAATCAATTTTCTCTGCTTTAGTAGTTGTCTAGTATGCTGATCCGCTATATTGGCTGCTTCTGAACCAGTGACTTTAATATCTAAGTTTGAATGGGAAATGGCCATCAAGTTGGTTTTATTATTAAGTGCTCCAGAGCTTTTAGTAGTGGAAGAAATACTTCCATTAGCACTAAGTAGACCATTAGAAAAAGTATCAGAAGTGTCAATATTAGGAACATTTTCTGGATCGAACACTTTACCGCAGCGTACACATAATCCCCCATATAACATTTGGTGGGAACATCCATTCTGTAATTCTAAAATGGGTCGTGCGTTACTGCCATTACTGCAAGATAATTGATCCATAGAATCTCCTATTTTGCACATAATTTTAGTAACTTTGCCCATTGAGGGACTTTCAAAAATAGCTACTCTATCCACTTTTCTTTTTTTAGTATTAGATAAATCATCGCTAGAAATTAAATAATCTTCCTCGTCGGTATATTGATAAGCTAGTATTCTGTCTCCTTTGTTTATCTCGTCATTAACATTAATATACAATTTGACTATTTTAGCCGAAGTTGGAAAAGTTGTGGGTAAATATACTTGTTCAGTAATCCAATTATCTGTAGCTGTTGTAGACATATATGAGTTTTTTTCGTGTATTTTTCCTTCTGTAATTTTTATCTTCTAATAGTAGATATATATATATAGATAGATAGATTAAAGCAGTTCTTTTAGTTTAAAAAATTTTTTTCCTCCGTATCAAGAAAAAGAAAAAGAAAAAAGAAAAAAGAATTGTTTTTTGTTTATTCGTTTGTTTGTTTGATTGTTTGTTTGTGTGTTTGTTTGTTTGTTTGTTTATCTGTTTTTTTTTTTTTTCAAAAGAAAAAAGAATAAAAAATAAAAATAAAAAAAAAACATCAAAATCAGTCGCTTTTTATACAATTTTTCATTTTCTCGCTTTTTTTTTTTTTTTGGTTTTAAAAACAATAAACAAAAATATTATAATATTCTGCATGTTTATGTACGGTGTATTCTAAGACAGAATGGTTTTTTTTTTTTTTGGCGCGGAGAAAATTAGCATGAAAGCGCGTGCGGTCAAGCGATGAGCACACAGAAAAAAACCAAAAAAAAAAAAAAAAAAAAAAAAAGTAAACGCGTTAAAAAAAAAAAAAAAAAAGTAAATTTTTAGTAACTCGGTGTATCCTACAAGGCTTATATCACATATTAAATTATATCGTTATATTATGGTTACATATATAATTTTTTTGGTTTTTTATAAATAAAAGTCTAAATTGAGTTTGAATTTAATTTAATCTTTATGATAGGTTTAGGTACAGTATTATTATCGTTATCGTTGTTCTTAATTACTTCTGTCTTTATTGGTTTGGGTTCGGATAGATATCCTGTTGTAATATTATTGGTATTATCTTCCACAGTATCTTGTTTGTCATAATTTATATCTTTATTATTATCATTAGCAACGTCGTCACTAAATTTATTTTCTATTGGTATGAAACCTTCTTCATTAGTACTGGATTGAACAGAATTATTGTCAGAATTACTTTTAAATATAAGGTAATTTTTTTTTTCCTTTTTTTGTCTTTCCTCTTTTTGTAACTCCAATATTTTCCTTTTTCGTTCCAATTTATATTTCAATTCATTTTCCTGAAAATTGTTGATTTTTTTTTGTTTTTCTAAATCCAAGTCTGTTAAACAATATTGTAAGACACCGTTGTGGCTTTTTTTAAATATTCTATCTAGAAATTCTAGTCTTCTTTGTCTCGCATTAGCATTGCTACTAGTAACAGCAGAACTATGAAACATAGATATGCCCCTGATAAACGGGTTTTTTTTTAAAATATACTTTCTATGTTCATATCTGTTGACTTGTTTCCAAGATATTTTCAATCTATTATGACAATATTTTTCAACATCAAAATTTTTCACTGGTTGTTTAAATACTTCATTCACTTTTCCATTATTTTCGGTCATATTCATGGGTAGTGGCTTAAATTTGTCAAAATTATAGCGTGTGTATAAAATACTTTTCGTTTCTGATCTATATCTATGACGACTATTATTACCTGCACTGGAACCATGTGAGGCAATAGTTGGTGTATTGCCTATTAGAAAACTAGGAGTCCTCATTGGTGTATTTGTATTACTAACATCATTGATTCCTTGTGATTTTTTATGCTCCTTAAATTTATTCAAATGTTCATCTATTTTAGTGCTTAATCTGCTTAAGTTAAAAGAGACTATTTGTTGCTCTTTGGCCAATTCTTTTTTCAAAAATTTGGGATCTTGTAATAATATTTTATTTTTGGTGGTCAAAATAGCATTTTTGTTGTGCTTTGTTGTCCTAGTTCGTCTGTATGTATGATTAGGTGGTAAAGAAGGCAACCATTTAGGTATTTTACCAGCTAAAGATTCATTTTCACACGGTAGCAATAAGGACATTTCTTCGTTTAGTTTTTCTTCTTTTTGAAAAAGGTCTAAACTAGTTGGAACGTTTGTTGTGCCGCTAACTACGCTAGTAGTGGTACTTACAAGATTCTTTTCAATCCAATATCGTGATTTTTCATGTTCCAAATATAAGTCTGAAGGCTTAATCTTGTATCCCGACAACAATAACAATTCCAAATCTTCAATAGACACAGTTGTAGTTCTTCTTTGTATTTCCATTATATTATGTAGCGATGTCATAAAGGCATTAATATTATCATTCAAAATAAGTAGAAAATCTTCCATTACTAATTCATGCAATTTGCAGTAACTATTGTCAGTATTAAAAAGAGATTTCAATTGCAATGATAATATTTTTAATAACATCTTATTTACTATATCATTGCTAGGAGAAAAAGAGGTACTCCTAGTAATACCATTTTTATTAGTTGCATATGTGGGTTTTTGAACACATATTAATCCAGTTAGTTTCTTCAACTGTATATAGGTTATATTTTGGCTCTTTCCATCAACTTCATTATTCTGCGGTGATTTCATTTTATATTGTAAATATAGAAATGGAGAAAAAAAAAAAAAAAGAAAAAAAAAAGAGCCTTTTTCTCTTTCACTGTATGATTGTATAATCGATTGATTGATTGATTAATTGTAATATCTTAATATGCTGAATGACACTTTGTTAAATTTTGATTTTTTTTTTTTATCAACAAAATTTAAAAAATCTGTTACTATGAAAAAGGGAAAAAAAAATATTGGTCTGTTAACTTAATTCTTTTTTTTTAATTTTTTTTTTTTTTTTTTTTTTTTTTTTTTAGCATTTAAAATTCCGGGTAAATACTAATTTATAAATTTGAACAAAAATCATCATTCGGCATCAAAAAAGAACTTGATAAGGGGCAGGAGCAACAAAGCCAATACCCTTAATAACAACTTAGTAACACATTTCTATTCTAACTAACTACTTTAATTATTTATTTATTTACCTATATATTAAAGTACAATATATTATTCATTTAGCAAAGCATCAATTGCACCTTGAACAGAACCACCACTTCTTCTTAAAGCGGCTACATTTCTATCAAAATCGAAAAAGCCCATGTCATTCAATTGTCTTAATTGTTGTTCATAACGTTCTTCCGGTGGCCTCGTGTCTTGTGGTTGAGAGGTGTTAGCGGCGGATGAACCAAATAATTGAGACAACAATTGAGGATTTGGTGGAGGTAAACCATTACCGAACAAAGATGCAAAAGGATTAGCATTTGCAGTGGTATTGGTATTGGTAGTACTGGTACCAGCAGTTGATGCAGCATCAGTAGCACCAGTAGTGGTAGTGGTTGTGTTGTCGGTCGCATCAGTAGTAGCCCCAGGAGTACTTGGTGCTGGAAACCCCGCAGCAGCTGCACCATTGTCACCACCCATCATACGTGCAAATTGCATACTCTGTCTCATCATTTGTGGATTAGTCAACATGTTTCTAAAAAATGGACTTGTCAATATCTCTCTAGCATTTGGTCCCAAAGCTTGGAATTGAGGGTTGGACTGAATTAAAAAATCAACCATTTGAGGATTGCTCAACATTTCATTAATTTGACTTTGAACCATTGGGTTCTCCATTGCCTGCATAATATCATCTTGATTAACCATACCCCCATCCGGACCGAAAGATGACGCGCTTGGTAAATTCAAACCATATCCTGCATAACGAGCACCAGTTAGGTCTGCTAGCGGATTGAAAGCAGATTGTTGTCCTGTTGCAATATTGCTGGGGACACTAGGGGTATTGCTAGCAGTAGTAGCAGTACTATTAGTAGATTCCGTTTTTTTGGCAGCCATAGACTTCACTAGATGAATAGAATGACCATCTTGGATCTTATATTCGGCAATAGTAGAGTCATTTTTCAAAATCCTACCTGAATATATTAAACGTTGGTTAGCACTTGGTATATCACTAATTTTTGCAATTTCTTGTTTTAATTCCAAAATGGACTTATTAGGATCTATTGAAACATCCCACTTGTTTTGGCCAGATTTGATATGTACAGTTATAGTAGACATATTGGGAAGAGAAGACTTTTTTTTTTTTTGTATTGGGTGGCGGATTAATCCAAATGTTACAATAATAATGAATTGGTTTTAAAAAAGAAAAGAAAAAAAAAAAAAAAAAAAAAAAAAAAATGAAAAAGAAAAATAGTTATTTATTTGATTAAACCTTGTGGTAATTATTAGTATGAAATTTTTCTTCTAGTGGATAGGCAAGAAAAAGAAGAGAAAAAGAAGAGAAAGTATAATATATTCATATATATACATGCACAACTACGTGAAAAAAGAAAAATGGAAAAGGAAAAATGGAAAAAAATAGATACAGAAAGAGGTCAAAAATTTATATATATGATAAATAGCAAATAAAACTTGGGTCTTTTTTTAAATTTGCCACCTTCAATTTTTTTTCTTTCTTTTTCTTTCCTTTTCCTTCTTTTTTTTTCCCTAAAATCGAAAGTCATTATCAATAACTTAAGTTTGTTATGCTTACCCGGGATCATGGTAAGTATTTAACAAATAATATTTTATCTTTTAAAGGGAATTATTCCCCATTAGTAAATAAATCTTCTGAGTACTTCTTGATGTGTTACCAAACATGGAATATCTCGGATAAATATCAAAATTTAATAGTCCGATAATCAAAAAGAAAGAAAGAAAATAATTTTTTTTTTTTTTTTTTTTTTTTTTTTTCGTTTATTATTCAATAGAAGTTTCTTAACAGGCGCGGACATAATTATTAGTCCGAGCGAAATGCCAATGCAGGGAGTAGACACAGTTTGGGGAACACATAAAGCTTATTAGATGATCCAAAGAATATGTTCTAGATCGGCATGCTATAGAACATCAGATTAATATATTATATTGATTACAAGCTGGAGTTGATGACAAATAAAAATTTGATCAAATTATATTACTATTTTACTCCTCATTATTAGTGTAAAGCACCCGTTCTCCCCGCTTATAAATAATTGAGAGTGGGGAGGTAGTTATTAGAAAATTATTGCAATATTAAAATATCATGCATGCATGATGTTATTAACAAAAATTCAACAAAAATGTTTTTATTGTGAAGAATAATTAAAGAAATCTAGACCATCAGATTTTAAGCTCGTTAGGATATTTGTGATGATATGTAATGTACAGGTGTTTTGTTACTGTATCGTTTTCTGAAAGATGTATTTTTTTTTTTTTTTTTTGGAATATTATTTATTAGTATATTTGGTCAATCATTCATTTTGTTTTTAGGTAATGTTTACATTTCAAATTATAACCGAAACGTTTTAGAAATAACTGTTCATTTAACACTTTTTTAGACAAGTCTTTAAAAATAACTTTTTTTCTTTTAAGAAATAAACAAAATGAACAAAAAAGTAAACAAAACAAAAAAAAATAAACAAAAAAAAAAAAATAAACAAAACAAAAAAAATAAACAAAACAAAAAAAATAAACAAAAAAGTAAACAATAAAACAAAAATATAAGAATGTTTTCTATTGTCTGTTTTATGTTATAATATCAGAACTAAAAACTAACTAAATCTTTAAAGTTTATTCTTTTTTTGTTTTTTTTCTTTTTTTTTCTTTTTTTTTTACAAACCAAAAAAACAATCAAAACAATAAAGTCTAAAATATTATAAATATTCTTTTTTTTTAACAAGAGAATAATAACAATAAGGAAAAAATTAACTTATTTTTACACACTGAAACGAAACCAAATCATTAGAAATGATCAAAGATAATTCACAAAACATCACATCACACCACGCATCTAAAAACAAGCACACTATAGACTATATATATTTATTTACTTTTTACAACGCTTTTCAGTTTTTCTTTTTCTTTTTTCATATTTCCATGTTGTTCATTTTACTTTTCCTCGTTTCATCTTACTTTTCTTCGTTTCACTTGTTCTTTTCTATTTTTCCCTTCCTTTCTTATTTCTGTCGATTCATCTCAACCGAAATGACATAAACATAAACATATTTTCTGCTATATTATTTTTCTTTTATAATATATCTATTATCTACTATCTATTAACTGCATATATTTTCAATTATCAGCCAACTGTTAAGAAAAGATGGCAATTACTTTAAAAAAAAAAAAAATGAAAAAAAAATGAAAAAAAAATGAAAAAAAAATGAAAAAAAATGTGTAATTTTCTTTAACTAGCAATTGGAAAACAGCTAATATCTGCTTGTTTCCGTTTCTATTGTTATTATGAAACTTCTTTCCCCTCTGTCTTTAGGTTTTTATTTTTCACCCATATTAGATATATATATCTAGAAATGTGTTTAACTTGAGTTTGGTCATATTTTTTTGGTTTGGTTTGTTTATAGTATACTATTAGTATTATATAGAACAATAGCGTCAACAATAAGAAAATAAATATCATTAAAAATATATAACCATTGTAAAGATGAAACACAAAAAAATTTTAAGTTGTACATTTAAACACTACAGTAAAATTAATAAAAAAAAAAAAAAACACCTTACTATGTTTATATTATGGAGCCACTATAGGAATAAACCTTAAAATACTTTAGCAAAAGTTAAATTACATTTTTTTGTGAGTTTTTAATTATTTTATTCATATATAAAAGGTATATTTTTTGTTTAATTTATTTTAGAGACAATCTGCTTTATCTCTCTTTCTTGTGTTTGGATTGAGTTATTATTTTTCCAATCTTTATAACTTATACTATATAAATAAAGACATCACAAGTTAAAAGTATAAATCAATCGCTATTTGCTTTCCATATATTACAATATATACAAGGTGGGTATATAAACAGAAAAAGAGAAAAGTAATTTAAAGTCATAAGACAATAGAATAGTATTAGGTGTTGTCAGTTACCATATAACTATTACATCAATGAAAGCATCATTTTTTTTCTTAAGTTTTTTGGCATTTTTTGGTGCGGTAACTAAGGCTTGTAGTTTTGTTCCTTCCAATAATTCGCCTCAGGCCTCGTGTTCCGGTACTCAAGTTTGTCCCGATTTAAATTTTGATTTTTATCAAAATCAACTAGGTATTCCAACATATAGTATGGAATTGAAAAATGTCCAGTGGGAATCGGCAAATATTTATTGGATGACTATCAGGGTCTACTCTAGTACACAGATTTCTATTGACAATTTATTTTCTCTAAAAATATTGGGAGTTAGCTCTCCAGATGGTTCCGTGTTGGAGCTATATGACAGAAATTTAAAAATTGCTAAGATTGACAATCCAACTGATTTTGAAGTTACTTTCAGAGTGTATGCTGAGATTTCCGGCTGTACTGCCACTTCTGGAACCTTCCAAATTCAATATGACTACTGTCAGGTTAGTTGTAGTGAAACTGCACTATGTAAAAATTGGCCATATGGTGAAACTAGTTTTGATTTGCCAGTTACTTGTAATTCTGATAATCAAAATAATGCCCAAGGTGCCTTTCCAATTTTATCTTGGAATGTTGATTGTGCTCAAAGTTGTGCATCTTCTCAAGTTAGCGCTAGTTCTACTAAATTATTTGTGTCCAGTTTTACTACCATTTCTCAAACTACATCCTCTTCCTCTTCCTCTTCTTCTTCCTCTTCAAGTTCACATTCGAGCGAAGAAAAAAAACCATGCACCTCTTCACCAACCGTCGTCACTTCTTCTTCCTCCTCCTCCTCTTCAAGTTCACATTGGAGTAAAGAAAAAAAACCATGCACCTCTTCACCAACCGTCGTCACTTCTTCCTCCTCCTCTTCAAGTTCACATTGGAGTAAAGAAAAAAAACCATGCACTTCTTCGCCAACCGTCGTCACTTCTTCCTCCTCCTCCTCTTCAAGTTCACATTGGAGTAAAGAAAAAAAACCATGCACCTCTTCTCCAAACGTTGTCACTTCTTCCTCCTCCATTGCATCTTCAAGTGCACCAGCTAGCTCACCTGTTGTCCCATCTTCAAGTGCACCAGCTAGCTCACCTGTTGTCCCATCTTCAAGTGCACCAGCTAGCTCACCTGTTGTCCCATCTTCAAGTGCACCAGCTAGTTCACCTGTTGTTCCATCTTCAAGTGCACCAGTTAGCTCTTCTGCTATTCCATATTCAAGTGCACCAGTTAGCTCTTCTGCTATTCCATACTCAAGTGCACCAGCTAGTTCACCTGTTGTTCCATCTTCAAGTGCACCAGCTAGCTCACCTGTTATCCCATCTTCAAGTGCACCAGTTAGCTCTTCTGCTATTCCATACTCAAGTGCACCAGCTAGCTCTTCTGCTATCCCATACTCAAGTGCACCAGAAAGCTCTTCTGTTGCTCCATCCTCGATTCCATATTCAAGTGCACCAGTTAGCTCTTCTGCTATTCCATACTCAAGTGCACCAGTTAGCTCTTCTGTTATCCCATACTCAAGTGCACCAGTTAGCTCTTCTGCTATCCCATACTCGAGTGCACCAGCTAGCTCACCTGTTGTTCCATCTTCAAGTGCACCAGCTAGCTCTTCTGCTATTCCATACTCAAGTGCACCAGCTAGCTCTTCTGCTATCCCATACTCAAGTGCACCAGCTAGCTCTTCTGCTATCCCATACTCAAGTGCACCAGCTAGCTCACCTGTTGTCCCATCTTCAAGTGCACCAGAAAGCTCTTCTGTTGCCCCATCCTCGATTCCATATTCAAGTGCACCAGTTAGCTCTTCTGCTATTCCATACTCAAGTGCACCAGTTAGCTCTTCTGTTATCCCATATTCAAGTGCACCAGTTAGCTCTTCTGCTATTCCATACTCAAGTGCACCAGAAAGCTCTTCTGTTGCTCCATCTTCGATTCCATACTCGAGTGCACCAGCTAGCTCTTCTGCTATCCCATACTCGAGTGCACCAGCTAGCTCTTCTGCTATCCCATACTCAAGTGTACCAGTTAGCTCTTCTGCTATCCCATACTCGAGTGCACCAGCTAGCTCTTCTGCTATCCCATACTCAAGTGCACCAGCTAGCTCTTCTGCTATCCCATACTCAAGTGCACCAGCTAGCTCTTCTGCTATCCCATACTCAAGTGCACCAGAAAGCTCTTCTGTTGCTCCATCCTCGATTCCATATTCAAGTGCACCAGTTAGCTCTTCTGCTATTCCATACTCAAGTGCACCAGTTAGCTCTTCTGCTATTCCATACTCAAGTGCACCAGCTAGTTCACCTGTTGTTCCATCTTCAAGTGCACCAGCTAGCTCACCTGTTATCCCATCTTCAAGTGCACCAGAAAGCTCTTCTGTTGCTCCATCTTCGATTCCATACTCAAGTGCACCAGCTAGCTCTTCTGCTATCCCATACTCAAGTGCACCAGAAAGCTCTTCTGTTGCTCCATCTTCGATTCCATACTCAAGTGCACCAGCTAGCTCTTCTGCTATTCCATACTCAAGTGCACCAGTTAGCTCTTCTGTTATCACATACTCAAGTGTACCAGTTAGCTCTTCTGTTATTCCATACTCAAGTGCACCAGTTAGCTCTTCTGTTCCATCTTCTGCTATTCCATACTCAAGTGCACCAGCTAACTCATCTGTTGCTCCATCTTCTGCTGTTCCATCTTCAAGTGCCCCATCTTCGATTCCATACTCAAGTGCACCAGTTAGCTCATCTGTTGCTCCATCTTCTGCTATTCCATATCCAAGTGCACCAGCTAACTCTTCTGTTGCTCCATCTTCGATTCCATATTCAAGTGCACCAGAAAGCTCTTCTGCTATCCCATACTCAAGTGCACCAGTTAGCTCTTCTGTTGTTCCATCTTCTGCTATTCCATATCCAAGTGCACCAGCTAACTCATCTGTTGCTCCATCTTCTGCTGTTCCATCTTCAAGTGCACCATCTTCAATGCCATACTCAAGTGCACCAGTTAGCTCATCTGTTGCTCCATCTTCTTCGATTCCATATCCAAGTGTACCAGTTAACTCATCTGCTATTCCATCCTCAAGTGCAACAGAAAGTACATCATCGTTCAGCTATGTTCCAGGTACTTCTACTACAGTTACTTCAGTCTACACTAGTTCTTTTACCACCTGTTTGTTGTCAACAACAAAGTATAACAAGGACGTTACAATCACTGAAAATATATTTACCACAACTTATGAAACTGTCACTTCTTGTTCAATTAATCATGAAGTTACTGGGTCTAATGGCGAGGCTTCTACTGTATGCGGTCCAAAGACTGTTACTCAATCTATCCCAGTATCTACCAGTACTCAAGTTGTCCCATCTGGATCTCCAGTTACCTATACAATTACTACAGTGACTAATGTCCCAGTAACCACCACGAATGTAGTTGTAACTACACCTAGTGCTACTGCTTCTATTAAAGAAGAAACTAGTTCCGCTAGTGTCTATACGACCTTTGTTACTTCTGTTTACACCAGTTCAATTACTACCTGTTTACTATCTACAACTGAATATACCGAAGATGTTACAGTTACTGAAAGTATATTCACGACAACTTATGAAACTGTCACCTCCTGTTCAATTAATCATGAAGTTACTGGGTCTAACGGCGAGGCTTCTACTGTGTGCGGTCCAAAGACTGTTACTCAATCTATCCCAGTATCTACCAGTACTCAAGTTGTCCCATCTGGATCTCCAGTTACCTATACAATTACTACAGTGACTAATGTTCCAATCACCACGACTAATGTGGTTGTAAGTACAGTAACTGCTTCTGCTCAGTCAATTGCTTACGATGTTTCGTACAGTACTTTCGTTAGTACTGCTCAACAAGATGTCACTGTTATTAGTCAAAGTTATTCCGTTTCTTCTACTCCTATTGTTAAATGCAGTATTGCTACAGATAAGAATTCCGAAGTTTGTAAAACTTCTTATCAAATTGCACCTACTACAATTACCTCCACTATTATTGTTCCATCTGGTTCTGTAATTACTAGTATTGGATCATCAGTTGTATACACACAAACCCAAAGCCAAACAGGGTTGTTTACAAGTGCTGAAACTTTGGTTAAAACTGATAATTCAGAACCATCCTTTGTTGTTGAACAACAGAGTAGTTCTGCCACTAGGAGTTATAGTGCTAATTCCATTGCTATACAAAGCCAAGAAGCCGCTGCTAATAAAACGAAGCTTTCAATCTTTTCTCTTTTCATTTCTATTTTATTAATGTTTATTTGAACATGCCAACTTTTTATCAGTTCTTTTTTTTTTTTCTTTAATATTAAAAGGTTATTTTTAATTTTTGCTTAATTTTTATGGTTCGTCGACACTTTTAATTTATTTATTTTAACTTTTACTTTTATTTTTATTTTTTCAATGCATCATTATTTATGCAATAATAATCACAATAAAGATATGACAAAATATATAATTCTGTGATTGATTCTATCTCTAATCCGAAAAATTTATAATTAGATACCCTTTATAAAAATTTTTTCTGTAGATTTGGACCTGTTTAATAATGATATTAATATAAATGTTTGTTGATCAAATAGATATGATGGGCATGAGATTATGCAATAGTAGCTGAAAGCTTAATAAAAAAAAAAAAAACTTTAAAATTGTAAATGGGAAATAGGTTAACTGTTCACGTGGCAGGAATAAAGTCTACTTGTCTTGTTTCAAAGATGCAGAAGACATAATCCCCCCCCCCCCCCCGAAAGAAAGAAAAGTATCCATTGTTTCGGATTCTCGGATATAATATAAAGTGTTTCTTTTTTTATTTTTTATTTTTTTTTTTTTTTTTTTTTTTTTTTTTCATCTTTTCTTTTAATAACAGGAATAAAAAAAAAAAAAAAAAAGAAAAAAAAAATTAAAAAAAAAAAAAAAAAAAAAAAAAATTAAAAAAAAAAAAAAAAAAAAAAAAAAAAAAAAAAAAAAAAATAAAAAAAAAAAAACAATATTATACTCTTATATAAATAAATATACAGGCATATATCTTCATATTTATGATTTAATTTATTTAATTTTTTTTTATTTTTTTCTTTTTCTTCTTTTTATTCTTTCTTTTCTCTTATTATTTACTTTGCTTGTTCCTTTTTCTTTTTCTGGAAAATATAAAAAGAGTTGACTTCAATGCTGCATTATCAGAAAAGTTTTAAACCTTTGATCTACTAATTACAATTAACCTACGCTAAAAAAATTTTTTTTTTTTTTTTTTTTTTTTACTCAAAAATATAATAAAGAAACAGTAAGTTAAAAACCAAATTCATAAAAAAAGGAAAATGGCCAAGAAGTTGTCAGAAGGTAGGAAAAAAGGAAGTGGTAGGAAACCGGGAAGTAAAAGCAAGACATTAACACAGGGAAGAAAAAAAGGAAGTGGAAGAAAATATAACACAAATGCAACGCAAAATAACCCATCAATCCCAAAGACACAACACACTCAAGCGGATAAAGATGCTGCTCAGGCCTTATGTTCACTATTTCTTCGACACAAATTATCACCAATTCATGTACCGAACGGTGGTTTCAATAATATCATTAATAGCCAGCATGAATACATCTTACCGCCTCTTTCCCCATCTGAAGCTTGTAACACTAACACCAATAATAACATCACTGTTTTAAATAATACTTGTTTTAATAACGGTAATGATTATCAAAATAATAATAAAAACGGCAACAATAAAATAGCGCTTCCTAGCATTACTGGATTGACGCATTATTTAGATGATGATGTACAAAAACAAAGAAATAATGTTGATGTTGATAGCAAGAATGTACATTATGATAATAATAGGTATAATATCAGTAACACGTATAATTACATGAAATTTAGACCTTCTCATAATTCATCAGGGACTAAAGTTTCTATCAGAGTGCTGGTTAATAGGACGCACAATGACAATAATAACACAAATAACACTGCCGCTGGTAGCGTCAATAGCAGTACAACAACTACTAATAATAGCACAAATAATAATAATAATGCTCATATATCAGCACATAATACTGCAGGGTGATACTAATAATGAAAAAGGTATATAACAACACATTAAACAAATATATTTTTGTAATTGATAATAAGGATAATAATAATAATAATAATAAAAAGAAATGACATTTAATCCATTGTGCTATCCGAAGTATCTGCGGACGGACTTTAATATAAATGACTTCCACTTTTTCTTGGTCTTGGTCTCGGTTTCGGTCTCGGTCTCGGGTTTGCCTCACCTCGCTCAAAAAGGTTACAACATCTACTGAAATCTTGCATTCTTAAACTAATTTGTAATAATTTTATTTTATTTTTTTCTCAAGATTATTCAAATATTATATAATGCTACAATAAGAAACGCATTTTAATAGAAACTAGCTAATCACAAAAGAAACAAACATAATTATCCACTACCAATAATAATAATAATAATAATAATAATAACAAGACAAAGATGAATAGTTTAGAAATTAGAATGAAGTTTATTCAATTAATGAAGACTTTACATAAATGCTCTCTAACTTCACAGGCATCAAATATTTTAATGTTAAACAATTATAAAAACTCTATTTCTTTAATCACTGATTATAAAAAACAAAATAAAAACTACGATATTTTAACCAATGATTTAAATACTAACAACACAAGTAATAATATAAATAATAATGACCTTCATTTGCAATTATATTTACGTTATTATGAGGAAAATTATGATGATTTTCATCAAGTTTTAATGGACTATTTAAAGAAAATTAATATTTTAGACAGATTAGATGTTTTAATATTTTGGACACAATTAATTACCCAATTGAATTTAAAACAAAGGAGAAACTTAGATCATACTGGGAATAAAGCTTATATGGTATTACATGACTATTTGATTAGATATTTACCTCAAGTATTTTCATTGGTTTTACAAATGAATGCTTTACCGACTAATGTTTCTAATTCTACTTCCTCTTTGGCTGTTCCCTCTTCTACTTCTATTCCCACTTATTCTTCTTCTTCTTCTTCTTCTACTATTTCTTCTTCCTCTTCTTCTTCTTCTTCCAATACTACTACTACTACTACTACTGGCAATAACAACAATACTTATAATGTTGGTACAAATAGTGGTACAAATAGTGGTAATAGCACATGGCAAAATGCCATTACAAATTTACCATTGACTATAGAGATATTTCAATACATCTACAATTTAATTGTTGAACCGAACATGAGCTCTGATAATAATAAAACACCAGGATTGGATAAAATTTTAAAAAGTGAAAAGGCTTTTACAGAATACTTGAAAGAACGTGGTATTTATGAATTGAATTCAAGGGAAATTCGGCTATTAAAAGGTAAATGTAATTTAAATGAACTAAATTGGGAAAATAATTTATCAACAACGTATTTGAGCAAGGAAGAAAAAGACCAAGATTTCCAGGATCTGGCTTATTTAATGAAATGCTTTGAGATAATTTTACAAACATTGCACTATAAATTTTTTTTGCAACAATATTTTATAACAAATGGTGGATTTTGTGTGAATGAGAATAATATAAATACAGCTCTGACTCAAGAAGAAACATCATCCAACGCTTTTGCCAGCACGGCTGGTACTAATACCAATAAAAACATCAAAGTCAGTTCTTTATTACATAGGATGGAGGCTGATCGTGAAAGACATAAAAAATTAAAAGAGCAGAATTGGTTTGTTCATAGGGGTGACGATGACTCGATGATTGGCAAAAATGAATTTGAAACATTGTTGAACGTCAACAATAGTACAATTGACTACGATAAATTATGTTTTTTACAAAATCTATATTTATCCTCGACATGATCGATGTAATTATTGTTAACAGGCTTTTTTTTTTTTTTTTTTTTTTTTTTTTTTTTTTTCTGGAGGCGGTTAATATTAATATTTTTAGTGAATTTAGAGCATCGCATTGCTCGCGGGACATTTATTGCTTCGGACTATTAAAAAAAAAAAAAGTGGATAAGTTACACTGCATACACAAAATGTGGAAAAATAGATAACAATTTTGTGTGGTGTGTGGATGTATGGGTGCACGTTTTTAACAACGGCGTTTTTTTATTTTCTTTTTTTTTTTTTCTTTCTTTTTTTTCTTTTATTTTTTGAATAGATTTCCTTTTAAATACATTGCTTTTTTTAAATGCATTTTTTAATCAACAACGGCATCAAATGTTTCATTATTTACATATTTAGTTATCTATTATCTAAGTATCCGCCTCTTTTCCATCTATCTCTTTTTTTTTTTTTTTTTTTATTTTTTTTTTTCCCACCTTTTGCTTATTTATTATTTATTCATTTATCTTTTACACAATTCGATTGAGTTTTTAGTCGTTTGTATTTACACAGCTCTTGGGATTTATATAACATAGCAAAGAGTAATACTACAATACCTTCTTTTGCCACATCCACTTTTTTTTTTCCAAAAAAGCGAAAATTATAAAGTATCAGATTTAAACAACAACAACAACAACAACCTCTGTTTAGTCCTTGCAACTCATCACTGATGTCCTTCGACAGATTAAGTAGAAGTCGAAACAAGAACAGTAATAATAGCGCCCCACATTCTAATCATCATAACACTTCACCTTCTGCTGCTGCAAAGACAAGATCATTACTTAAAGCAGCTACTCTTTCACCAACTAGATTAGAATCTATAGAGACTGTTTTGAAAAAGGGTGGTGGCACAACTAGTACCAATGACAACATCATCGCTAATAATGTCACTGATAAAAACAAACCTAGGATTGATGCTAGCAAAAGAACCAAAAGTAGCAATGGTATTCATCATGTACATAGTAAAGATAAAGAATTAGAATTGTGTTGCGGAAGAACCTTGTTTAATAGTACTGATAATAATATCAGTGATGGAGTAAAAGAAGATGACCTTAACGATAAAGATGGACTAGAATTTAATACAAAAAATTATGGAAGAAATCATTTTAATGGAAATAATACAATGCATAACAATGACTTGAATGCTCCAGACTATGAACAAGCTTTTAATTCAAATAGTACTAGCAACGATGAGGACAATGATTTGGTTATCGATGTCTTGCCTTCCTTCCATTTATATAATGCATTACACAGACATATTCCAATGGGTAACGTTGATTCAGATATTGTAGCTTATCCACCACGGTATGAGGAACCAAATACTACATCCATTATAAACTATGATACCAATGCTAACAATGCTTATACTTCTGATACTAGTTCTACTGGGATTAGCATAAGACCGCGGTTGACTAGAGGCCATAGCAGTACTGACAATATCTCTGGCCAGCCAAATCTGCATTTATTTAGAACTCAATATGAACCAATAATCGATGATATCGATGAAGACAACGAAAATATTGCCATAGATAGAGTATATTCGCTCCCCAAGTTATCAACACCTATTGAAATATCCATTAAAGTCACTAAAACCCCCGTAAGGCCAGACCAAAAATTAGAGGAAGAGTCGATTTTAAAGGAATACACATCAGGCGACATTGTTAATGGCTATGTCATTATCTCAAATAAATCAACTGAAAGAATGAAATTCGAGATGTTCTATGTTACTCTGGAAGGGTTTACCTCAGTTCTTGATAAGAAACTGGAAAAAAGAACAATCAAAAGATTTCTGCGTATGGTGGATATTAGTGCAAGCTGGTCTTACAGTACAATTGAAATTTCGTCGGGTGTGGAATATGATCCCGGAGCTATTGACCCGGATGATGGTTGCATTTTAGGTTTACCTAATAATAGGTATTTGGAGCCCGGTCTAAAATATAAAAAATATTTCATGTTCAAATTCCCGTACCAACTATTAGATGTTACTTGTAAACATGAACTTTCGACACATACCCAGGTACCTCCGAGTTTTGGTATAGATTCTTATGCTCTAAACGGAAAGTATTCAAACATCGGGGTCAATCCAATGTTGGGATATGGTCATTTGGGTACTAAGGGGTCGCCAATTTTAACTTTGGATTTAGCACCAGCTTCTGTGGCTACTCATTATAGTATTGACGCAAAATTAGTTGGTAAAGAACCAGCCACGTCATCTTTGCACCTGGGTCCAGATGCTAACGGTAATAATAATAATAGCAACAACAGTTGTAATAAAAAATTGTTTTTGATGAAGGATGCTCATTATAACCTAAGATTTATTCCTTTTGGCACACCTTGTAATTGGGATCCAATACTTGCACCCAAGTCACCGCTTTCTCAATTAAAAAAATTATCTGATTTGATTAAAGAGAGACTAAAAATGCTAGATGTTATTTTTGAAAAGGTCCATAACAATCAAATCATTACTCCAAATGATGTTTTTGGGGAAGATTTCATAGCTATTAACAATAATGAGGATGCTATTGCTAATAGAGATGCTACTTCTACTGATATGAATAACATTGGTAATAATGATGGTAACGCGAGGGTAATTCCAAATACTTCATATTTAGAAAGTGAAGAGATTTTAAATAGAAAATTGAGAAATCTATATGTCAATAGGGATGACAGTACTAACACTACCACTACGGAACATTACCATGAAAAAGGACAAACTTGCCATTCTCATTTTATTAATGATACGGAAGATGACAATTATAAAGAAGGTGATATTGTTAAACGTGAATTTGCTTATGCTATTAAATCTCACTCAAAATCGAAAAAGATGAATTTTTTTTCAGCTTTTATGGGCGCTTCTCATTCCTCCAGTAAGTCTCATGCCAACAACCCCGCTCCTGGCTCTGCGGTTAATAGTAGTAGTAATACTAGCCTTCATAAACAACCAAATTCTTCTAACTTACACTCGGGTATTATCATGGCATCCGCTACCATTCCTCAAGGCGGGATTTCCTACTCTGAACCATCATTGTTAAGGAAAACCAATAAATTTGACAATAAAAATAAGCATGATCAGGAAAATTGGTCAATATTAACTAAATCGTTAGGAGACTCTCCCATTTTAAAAACCATTAAAATTAATTTAGATTGTGTTGAATCCAATAATAGCGAGGACCACTGTCCACCAGATATCCAGGCTATTTCTATTGATTTAATTTCAATTACAGGGCTCTCGACAAACCCAATACCCATTAATTTGAATTCCAAATTTTTGTTGAATGACAAAAAACTTGAGGCAATACGCAAGGAGTTTGTTCAATTACGTTCCGAAATTGATAAATATTTAGGAAAGTTTCTTCAACATAAAGACAACATTAACAAGTTGTACAAGACAAGCATCACTACATTACCACCTATTAAATTTAATAATTTTATATCAAATGGATTATTGAGCGATGTTAATAGTATAGCTAATTTTAATGTTGAAAAAAAAACTTTAAAAGAAGTATTTTTGAAACAATCTGTATGTTTACTAAAGGAAGAAAAGGAAAATTCTGATAATATCAAACCCGTATCAACTAGCACGGGTTTACTGTCACCAAGTGATAGTCATGGTTTAGCAAAAAACCATGCAAGTAACACTTTAACAACTAAAAAATCAGGCTCTAGTGCTATTAATCAACCCGTTTCTCCGCAGATTTCAATGAAAAGAACAGCCTCTAGCTCTTTATTATCACCTTTTAGTTCTGGTAATGCAAATTCCCAACACATAAATGAATTGTTCAAGGAATTTGTTGTGCATGAATGGATTCGTGTTGAGCCACACCATTATAAAAGAGAGTTGGATGTTCGTTTAAGGATAACACCTGAATTAAAACAAACTTTAGTACCTACTTTTGAGGAATGCCTATGTTGCAGGATGTATTGTTTACATGTTAACATTAAATTTGCTGGTCAAGCTGGGATAGCATCCATCGACATCCCAGTAAAGGTTATTCATTATTAGATAGGGGGAGGAAAGTTGTTGGATATACAAGAACACGTACGTACACTCACCCACTCATATATGTATATATATTGAACTTGCTAAGTTTAAGAATCTATTTACTGCAATATTTTTTTTTTTTTTTTTTTTTTTTTTTTTTTGCATATGCAAACTTAATCATATAAAGTTATTTTAAATCATTTTCAAATTTTGCAATATTTTATATTTAATTTTGGATAGTTCTATAGAGATGCACAAAAACTAAGAAGCGGTCATAACTACATGTGATAAAACAGAAACAATGATCGCTAAATAGTAAAATAAAACAATCATATATGTATATAGTATATTCAAACTTTAACACCCCAATGAATAGCACATACACCAAAAGTCAAACTTTCATAACCGCAGGATTTAAATCCAGCCTGTTCAATCATACTTTTGAAGGTTTCTTGATTTGGAAACCTTTGAATGGATTCAACCAAATATTTATAAGAATCGTAATCATTAGCAACAATCGATCCCATAACAGGTAAAACTTTAGACCATTGTTGATAAGTGAAATCAATTAATGGGTTTTCAATCTTGGAAAATTCCAAACAATAAAAAATACCACCCGGTTTTAAAACTCTATAAGCTGTATTTAAACCAGCTTGAATATTAGTGAAATTTCTGATACCAAAAGAAACTGTATATACATCCTTAGAATTAGATTCAATAGCATCTAATTTTTCACCGTTTTGAACCAAAAATCTCACTCTTGGGTCATTATAATATTTACCTTGTTCTAAAGCCCTTTTCTCGCCCTCCTTTAACATATCAGGGTTAATATCTACAATATCCATAGTACTTTCTACATCATGGAATTGCTTTTCAGCATGATCTAATAAACCAAATGCAATATCACCAGAGCCACCAGCAACATCTATAAAGTGTAATGGTTCAGTTGAATTTGGTCTCTTACCGGCATCCAATTTATTAATAAAATGATCTTTCCATAATCTATGAATTCCCAAAGACATAACATCGTTCATAACATCATATTTGGAAGCAACTGAAGAAAAAACATTACCAACTAATTTTTCTTTGTCCTCCTTTAAAACGGTTTTGGAACCGAAGTGAGTAGTACCAGCTTCAGTAAATTTAGTGTTAGTGGTGGAAAATTTTCTCAAAAGAGGAACTTGTAGACTTTTTCTAAAAGATGCCTTAGCACACCCTCTAATACCAGTTATTCTAATCATAGTTGTCAATAATGGCACTTCTTGTTATTTATTTATATTTTTGGCAATCATGCATATTTTTTTAGAATAAAGGTACAAGTTTATGAACAAGAGTTTTTTTTTTTTTTCTCCTTCTTTTTTTTCCCTTCTTTTTTTCCTTTTTTTTTTTTTTTTTTACCTCAGTTAAAAAGCTGAAATATCCGGGTTATACATTGTTTTTATTTTTTTTTTTTTTCTTTCTTTTTCTTTTTCTGCGATAGCCAGCACATTTTCCATTTCCAGAAATCAGTTAATCCGATATTTTTAAAAAGATACCTCGGACTGGAAACCCCACTTTCATTCCTTTTCCTTAAGAAAATGACACAAAAATAATGCCAGTAATGTAATATATAAAATATTCAATAAAAAAGCCAAACGACATGTATATATATATATATATACACTTTAAGTCAAGTTAAAAGTCAACTTAAAAATAAAAAAATAAGTCAGAGCGGTCAGTAATGATCAAATTTTTTAATTATTTTGTTTCCTTTTTTTTATCTTTAATGTTAGTAATACAATGCTCTCCTATAACACTGCCATTATCATCACCTTCCAAAACCGGTATAGGCATAAAACTCTCTGAAATTAACCGAGAGACCATTTTAGTGTTGCCAAAAAAATTACTAAACAAAAAGACTTTTGATAACTTAAACTTAACCACCTATGCTGAAAAATATTGTCAAAACGTAGAATTAGTTAATTTATTAAAATTTTCATCAATACCGGACAAGGATAGATTATTAATACCAAAGAATACTGAAACGTTATTCATTTTTAATAAAACTAGTCACTTTAACGTTCTGGGACAAAAAAATGGGTTAGAATATACAAATCTTGTTGAAAAATCGATTCCGTTCAACTTGCCAAAGACAAATGTAAAATTACTAGATTATTATTTAGTTTTACCTTTGCTAATTGATAATATGTACACTAAAATAAAACAAAATGGTGACAAGGGAAGTGCTGTGCTAAATGAATGTTACACCCTACAACAGTTATCAATAACGCAAGACATATATTTACCCCTTATCTTTAGCAAAAGCCCTGAATATACAAATGTTCCACTATTGATTTTCAGTTTTAAGCTTGGTACAGACAGTAATTATGGTGTTGAAAAACAAATTAATAAACCTTATTTTAAGGTGGACCATAATATTGAAAAATATTTTAACTCATTATGTGATGAATGGATAAATAACGGACCTGGTTATAACAAACTAGTTACTTCAAGGTTTTGTGTTACCAATACCAACAATAAAAATGACAGCTACTGCTTGGAATTGTCCAATCCTAATGAAAATTTCGAAGCTCTTGACGAAAAAAAAAAAGTAATCATATATTCTAACTTTGGGATTACTCCCAAGGATTTTACTAAAAAAACAACATTTTTACTAGTAAATAAAACCGGAGTTTTCTTTAATGAAATGTTAGGTAGTTCTTCCAATGATGTGAATCATATATACGAAGAACCAAGAAAATGTTTTTATTCACAATTCGATAAATTAATCTCTAAAAGGTCTCCAGGTTTAAAAAATGATTCTTCGGCTGGTGGTAAAAATATTTCATCAATTGATATAGAAAATACAACAACAACAACAACAACAAAAAAAAAAAAAAGGGAAAATTTTTCAAATATATTACGAAAATAGCCGGTAAAAAAAATGATAATACAAAACAAAGCATCAATACTAACAAAACCAAGCAAAAAGATGGTGTAAATTGTGAGGAAGTGACGTGGTACAATGTGTTTCATCACAGCGTTTTTGGAAAGCCCGTACTTTGTTGACAATTATAAAGTGTTTTTGTTAGACCACTTTTTTTTTTTTTTTTTTTTTATTTTGGCTAAAAAAAGATTAACAAAATAATTCAAAGTTAGAAAAGGCGAAATCTATTTAAAATAAAAAAAAATCATAAATAATCTATTATATATATAATGTATATATGTATGTAACATGTATGTCTTTTTTTTTTTTTTTTTTTTTTTTTTTTTTTTTAAATTTAAATAAAAATAGTTTAAACCAGAGTGGAAAACAAAATAAATACAAAACAAAAATGTATATATATATATATATTCTATGGTAAAAAAAAAATAATCTATTGTAAAACCCACAACTATGGTAAAAAGAACCCTTACAACAGAATAAATATATTTATGGTTACACCTGTATAACTTTAATGACGGTAATTATCATACACTTTCGTTATTTTCACAATATAGATAAAAAAAAAAAAAAAAAGCATCTCATAATAATTATCACCACCAGAAACTAAAGGACGGGAAAACAAAAATTCCAGTTGATTTTAATCGTACTTCATCTTAGAAGTTGGAGCATCATCACCCAAATAGGTACCAAAAACCTTATCCCAAAACCAGGAAGTAACCCCAAATCCTAATTCGTAGTTTTTATAATGATGTTCCAAATGGTATTTTTTCAATTTTTGCATATAGGATGGTAATTTAGCATGATGTAAGAAATAATGAGTTAAATCATAACAAATATAACCAAGTAACCCACCAGCAAACCCAGAACAAGCCCAGTAGTATGGGAAGATGGCAAATACCAATTTATAAATTGGGGTGCACAAAACAATGAACAAAGCAGGTGGCATAACTAAACGGAACTTGTCCATTGGTAAATAATGATGAACACCGTGGGCCAAGAAATGGAAAGTAAAGGCAATTTGTGATTCAGGTAAATTCTGATCAAAATGAAATAAAAATCTATGCAAACTGTATTCAATCAAAGTCCAAACAAACAAACCAACTCCAAATAAGAAAACAGAAAAAAATGGGTTCATATGAGTCACACCTTTATAAAAAAAATAGCATACAAATGGCAACCAGGTTGATGGGATAACATACCATGGTGTTTTACTTAATGGTTCTAAAAACCAAACACCAAAAATGGGAGCAGAACCTTTACCGTAATGTCTTGGTCTGTGAATTTGGTCAACATAAAATTCTTTAGTAAATTTCCCAAACAAAACTTGCCATAACAAAGGTTTATTTAAATCCAAAAACTTGTGGTTTTCCCAATCTTTTTTGTAATCAGTAGCAATTCTTAACTTATCTTCAGTTGGTAAATCTTTAACAAAATAACCATCATTGACATTCAAAGAAGAGGTAGAAACTTCGACAACATGATCTGGATTACTCAACAACCTGGTTGTTTCCTCTTCATTGGCCAAAACACCGATAAAATAATTATCATCTAAAATCTCGTATGCACTATCACTATGTTCATGAACGTCTAAATCTTTCATGACCTCAGTGATATCCTTACCGGCATAGTCCAGTAATATATCTTTACCACCCGGATGTTCATCTAAAAATGTGGTGATGTCATAAATTCTTCTATTGTATAATGTAACCCAGCAATCCTTTTCGGTAGCATGCTTGCTTAAATCAGTTGCTGAATACAATGGTACGGTCTTAGTAGTAGCAGACATGATTATTATTTAATTTTGATTCAAAGGGAGGGAAAAAAAAAACAAAAAACAAAACACAAAAACGATTGGGTTGAAAAAGTGTTTTTTTTTATATATATTGTAGTATTGTTGTTATTAACAATGACTTTACACTTAATAGATGAGGGGTTAGTTTACTTATCTATTTAGATACGTAAATAATTAAATGTATCAGAGAATTATTGGAAATTGGGTTTTTTAACTTCTCTTTGATATGAGTATTAGTTAAAGTGATGCAAAGTTGTCGATAATTTTTTGAGACAAAAAAAGCAATAGAGAGAAAAAAAAAAAAAAAAAAAGAAAAAGCGATGAAGAAAAATATTAAAAAGTTTTTTTTTTTTCTTTTTTTTTTGTAAAGTTTTTATTCAAATATTTAAATGAAAAGATGCTTGTTATATATATATAATATATATCGTTTTATGTAAAATAAGAGAGAGAAAAAAAAAAACTTTAAGTTTTGAAAAAAAATATTAAAAGGTCGAATGACACACACGTTACTTTACATAACGGAAATAAAAAATAACAATAAGCTTTAAATGGTAAAAGATATAAGAAGATAAAGAAGAGGCAACACAATCTGTCACATTTTTTTTTAATTTCTGAACAAGAAACCTAAAGTGGAAATAGAGGTAAAAAAAGATATTATTAGGATTATTTACCACCATTTTTAGAAACTGTATAAGGTAGTACAAAGGTGTTGTTACAGCTAGCTCGTTTATATATTTTTAAATTTGAATATAATACATATATAGATATATATATAAACGAGATACAATTATTACCGACCGATAAGGCAGGAATTCACAAAGTAAACATAAATGGGAAGAATACACTGAACAAATGTAATATCTGGAAGAATGTTATTCCCCTTGTCCCCGTTTCCATTGGTCTTTATTTTATTAATCATCTGATACTTGACTTTTTATCTCATTACTATTATCGTTAAATCGTTATTTCCATTAGGGCAATTTGGGTCATTATTTTTTGTGTTTAGTTTGTTTTTTTTTTTCGCGTCTTTTTTTTTTTTTTTTTTTTTTTTTTTTTTTCGTCGTTTATTAAAATTTAAAAGATAAATTTAAAAAAAAAAAAAAAAGTTTATAAAATTATTATTATATATGCAGCACTAAGTCCGATGTTCCGATAAACTACTTTTGAAACTATCAGTAATCCTTATTTTTAATATACATTTAAAATATGATTTATAATTAAAAATAAAATAAAATAAAATAAAATAAAAACTACAGCTTGTAAGAATCATCAACATCTTATTTCTTTTTTACTTTTTATTCTAATCTCTAAAATACAAAGTGTTTTGAGGGTGTTTTTTTTTTTTTTTTTTTTTTTTTTTTTTTCATTTATTTATTGTTCCTTATCATTCTTTTTAACAAAACACTCAATATCATTAACTAAATCTTCATTCTTTACTAAAACAACAATCAATCCGTCGCTTGTGATTTCGTATTTAATATATTTTTCATTAGGGATGCATATTTCTGCATCAAATTTATCAAACCACTTATTTAACTCGTCCATATGGTCTTCTCCTATTAGTAGAAATTCTAATGGAAATTCATTTAAATATTCGTGAGATAATGTAGTAGTAGGAGGCTTACATTGTTCGTTAGTGTCAGTATTATCAGCTGAAGCAAGTTTGTTTGACTCGAGTGGTTCTTCAGATTCTAGTAAAATTAGCATTCTATAATATTGATTGCTCATTGTTATTGGTGTAATTTTTTGTTTTTGTTTTTGTTTTTCTTTTTCTGTTTTTTCTCTTGACTTGGTTGATGCTTTTATACATAAAAGTTATTAAAAGTACAACAAGACATGAGCAGGCTGGAGAAAAAAAAAAAAAAAAAAAAAAAAAAAAAAAGAAAAAAAAAAAGAAAAAAAAAAAAAAAAAAGAAAAGAAAAGGTGAGTTTTTAAACGGACAATTCACTACTTCGGACAAACATTTAAATAAAAAGCGACCAGAGAAAGTGGCAGTTCACTTTTTTATACCTAACGTGATTATATACGAAATAGACAATAATATTTTAACCCAAAAGATGAGATAAAATAGATAATTTTACATAGCAAATAATCAATCCAGTCTCAAAAAAATTAAATACATATAATATATGATTCACATCAGTCACAAATAATAAGAGTAACCATCAATAATATGAAATAAATATTTTGAATTAACAAAAAAAAAAAAAAAAAAAAAAAAAAAAAAAAAAAAATTTGGAAAAAAAAAATTAGAAAAAAATCTTTATGTGTGTATGTTATAGGAGGAAGAGAAAGTGAGAATAACCAAGTTATTTCTCCTATCTTAGACTGATTGTACATTTTCTTGTTTTTCCTCTTCAATTTTTTGTAAATACAAACTATGGTTCACTAAATTTAAATAAGCATACATGAAATTACTCAATAACACTTGTTGTCTTAATTCCCTCTTAGAATCGCTTAATTTCATATGACTTAACCTATAGATAGCTCTTTCCATACTGATCGGTAATCTTTGATCAAACATAATAACTGTGGAAACAGTTAATGGTGGTAATGGAAACCCAAATGAACTATCTCTATACTGCATTGGAGAATTAGGCCTTTCTGGTCTTATTACGTCCTCAAAAATTAATTTTCTGGCGGGCAATGGTGGCACTATAGATTGTTTTTCGATATCAGTAGTGCTATCGTTGTTAGCTGGTACATCTGCTGTGGCAGTTTCACTAATAGCAGTATTATCTGATAATATTTTGTCATTATTATCGGGCGACTCTGTTGCGGTGTCTTCATTGCTACTTATGTTCACAGTATTTGAAAAAGAGTTTAAAGAATTGGTATCTTCATCACTCAATTCTCTGTATTCAATGTGAATCTGTGAATTTACATCAGTGTTAGAATGTTTATTGTTATTGTTATTACTTACCAAAGTTACTGCGGGCTGTAAACCGTCTTTATCTTTAAAATCATCATCTTTTTTTTCTGGAATAGCAGTATTTTGTACTGTTTGTTGTTGTTCGCCTGTTGACACTTGAGTATTATCAACAATTTTGTTACTATGACTATGAGCATGAGTATGATCACTTGACAAAGGTGGTTGTGTTGTTGAGCTTCCACTTAATTTACGTTTGTTTTCGTTTATGTGCTTTTTAATGATATCCATAAATTTATTGCTTTTCTTGGATGAAGAACGAAATTGATGTTTGCTAATTGATGGATTACTATCGTTAGTTCCACTTTTATTGTTATTATTGTGATGGTCAGAGTAATTATTGCCATCTTTGACATGATGAGTATCATGCGAATTATCAACCTGTTCCTCAACGGTATGCTTTCTAAAACTAGGGCCAGTAGCTGGTATACTATTTGTTGAAGCATTTTGATGCTGTGATTGATGAGATGGTTTAACTTGACTTTGAGTATGAGCAGGTTCATCATGATGTTGTTGGTGATGATGATGGCGATGATGGTGGTGGTGGTGATGTTGTTGTTGCTGCTGTTGTTGTTGCTGTTGTTGTTGCTGTTGTTGTTGCTGTTGTTGTTGCTGTTGTTGTTGCTGTTGTTGTTGCTGTTGTTGTTTAGCAATATCGTGTTGTGCATGCTTTCTCCTTACAGTAACGTGTCGTTTGTTCTCCACACTAGATCTACCACTACTGGTACTATGAACAGAATCAATGTCGCTCTCATTGTTATGCGACGAGGATGAAATAGCATAATTCCTGTTCCGCGAATGATTTACGTTTTCTAAATGTTCTTTTTCTGTATAGGTTCTTTGATCTTCGTCATTATTATCAGTTGTAGTGTTATCCTTAACTTTACCCAACCAATTAATTTTACGCTTGTTATGCTCAATTTTACCTTGATCCAACTTTATATTTTCTCCTTCAAGATTAATGCCACCATCGTCGCCTATTTTTGTTTTATTTTCTTTATGGGTCAATGAAACTTGACTATTTCTCTTCAAATCATTTTTTTTTTCAAAATCTTCCTCCATGTCCTTGGCAGTTACCATGGAAATCATATCATCGTCCTCCTCCTCATTGATTTCGTCCTCCTTCTCCTTAGAAATGGTATGATTGGAGTTTCCGGAATCTGAGCCGTTGCCTTCATCACCTGATGCTGTTACTGATACTGTCAATTTGTTTTGGTTATCTAAATTATTTTTAGTTAAAGATTTTTTTCTATAAGTTGTAAATTTAGATCTTCTTAAGACTGATCTTTGAGGAATAGAAATGGAATGTTTCCCCATAATATTAGATGCATATATTTCCTCTTCATCATTTTCACTTTTATTTTCTTTTCTATCATTTCCTTTCTCCGTCTCTTCCTGTTCTTGTCGTTTTTCTCCCACTTTTGTTTTTTCTTGTTCCTTTTGTGATGGTGATGGTGATGCTGTTGCCATTGATCCTTTTTTTAGTTCTTCATCTCCATTTGTTATTCGATAGTTATCGTTATTAACTTTTTTCTTATCTTGTCCTTGTTTATTAACATCAATACCAGCATGTTCATTTTCTGTAATTGAAGTGGTGTCGTTATTATAAAATTCACCAGTAGCCGTCATACTTAAAGATCTAGCTAGAGAAGCAGCATCAGTACCGATAATACCAGCATTATTAGATAGTCTTGTTAATTCATCGGTAATTTGTTTTAAAGAAATTATTCTTATTGGAGACTCTCCAAAACTGCTTTCGGTGCTTGTCAAAGAGGTATTAGCATCACCGTCATTGTCATTACTATTAGCTTTATTTTGTTCTAGAGCTTCTTCGAGATCTTCTTCAGTGTATGATTTACGTAATCTAGAGGGTGTTCTTGACAGGCTGTATGCATTGTTATTGGTTTGAGGTTTCTTTTTACTCTGCTCATCTTCTATAGTTAAAGTTTGCAATTTATCTTGAACCAATTCTAAATAGTTTTCAGGCTTGACATTGGGATGTTGGCTAGCAGGAACCCATAATAAACTTTGTATTTCCTTTTTGCCCAATTCATTTATGTTATTATTCTTACTATCCAATCTTGCGCTAGCCAATCCAGAAGATATAGATCTACTTCCACTTATTTTCCTATGAGAGGATCTTCTAGGCACCATAGCAGAGCTGCTCAAGCTTCTGTTTATGTGATGTGATTCATTATAATAATTATTATTACCCAAATACTCGGTCCCTGTTTTATTTAGAACAGTAGCATCATCATCATCATCATCATCATCATTATCATTATCATCTTCATATCCTTTCTCTTCCTCATTCTGTTCACTTAAACAATGACCATTCCTTCCACTAATGGCAGGTGTATTATTCTCTTCCCCCTTGAAACGATGACCAGCTGAGTTATTTGGTATTGATTTAGAAACCAAATGGGACTGTTTCGTTTGTGCACTATCTTTTATATTTTCATTAATGGTTGAATTGGTAGCGACACTGGTGTAGAAATGATCATTGTCATTGTTGTTAGTATTTATAACATACTCCAAATCTGGATCCACATTCCCGTCAATGGATCCTATTGATATTCTTTTTAAATGTTTGACGTTTTGTAGTTCTTGATCTAGAGATTGTGCTGCAATTAAAACTTGAGATTTCCGTTTATTTTGGTATAATTGTGAATTACTAAATCGTTTGTGTCCATTGTTTGAATTATTGGAAGTATGATTGGTGATATTGGTCATAATGGACGTTCATATATTGTTTAATTACTATGAAAAGAAGTGGTGGAGTTATAATTGGGGGGTTTGCTTATTTCTTTATTTATTTATTTATTTATTTATTTATTTAATTTTTTTTTTTTTTTTTTTTTATATTTTTTATATTTTTTTTATTTTTTTATCTTTTTTTATATTTATTTTATTTTATTTTTGTCTTAAAAATTTCTTTCTTTGATTTTTTTAAAGAAATAGATCAACTTGGAAGTGAATCAAAGGAGAGAGAAAGAAGATCAGACAAAGTAGAAAAAGTTTGTGTTGGTTATATTTTGAGCCAATAATAATATTTTTTTTTTAATAATAAAAGCTTGAAAAAAAAAAATATTTAAAAAAAAAATATTTTAAAAAAAAAAAAAAAAAAAAATGTTTAAAATAGATCGAGAATTTATAACAAGAACAAATAGAACATTTTCAAATATTTATTGATGGAAATGAACAACCGGCAAATTAATATAAGCCCTAAAGTAGTAATTTTTGTTTATTTGAAAATATTTTCCGAAGCAGTAATATTTTTTTGGTGGCTTTTTGTTTCAGTGATTTATAAAGTAATATTTTAATTAATACTTAAATGATTTAACTTTTTCAAACTGTTCTTCAAATGCTTCTAAGCTATTTTTTTCTTTTTTTTTTTAATTTTATTTTCTCTTTTCTCTTTTTTTTAAAAGTGATATATCACAAAAGCTACATTAGTGAGGAACACATCATAATCCTCTTTCCCTTTTTTATTTCCATCAACTCTCGGACACATAAAAGGACCGGTGAGAATATCACAATGTAAATACCTTAACTGTAAAATCTAACAATCCAATTATTAAAAGAACAAAATATATCAACCTAATAACTTTTACCAAAAACATACAAATTCCATTTCTATTCTTAATATTTGTGTTTTCAGAAGAATATTTTAATAAAATCGGATTCTCGTATAAACATCTCGGACTCAATGATGGAAATCCCATATAATTTGCAAAACTATGAAATAGTATACATCCCATCAAATTCCCGTTATATTTAAGATATATAGTATTTGTTAAATACCCAAATAACGTCGTATAACTCAATTGAATAAAAACTATCACAACAATGTTTAATAGAGATTTGTTCTCATGGTATAGTTCGTATCCATGGTGAATATGCGCTAACCCAAAAAATAATGGTAACCCCCAATAGTTTTTAAAATTATAGTTATATAAAGTTATACCAGTATAGACTATTTCCTCGGTAATTGGGCCAAACACATAATTCCTAAACCCCCAAATATCAAAAGATATCGCACTGAGAATAATTTTCCTGCTATTATTAATATTCTTGTTGTTGTTGCTATTATTATAATATTTACAATATAATATATAATTGAACAATTGATCTGCCAAAGGTCCAATAAATAAAATCAGAAAAAGTTTGCTTATTTTAAGACAATTAAAAAAATATAATTTTAAATCATATTCCCAATATCTGATTTTTGTCCCTTTAATCGTTATTAAATTATAACCCGGTATTAATCCTAATTCAAATAGGGAAATCTTAGAGTCTGTTGGGGATAGAAAACTGGAAAAATACTCCCATTTATAAAATATTAAAATATTAAATATTATTACTAAACTAACTTTAATAGCCCTTTTTTTAATCTCTTTAGGATCGTCCCTTTTTAGTTTGGTATTTTTCTTCTCTTTGTTTTTTAAAAAGAGGGAAAAGTCTGGTAGGTAAATTGCCAAAATATACGAAAATGATATTATAAAAGTTAAGGTAGCAGAAATGAATGGGTCCATCATTTTTTTAATCTTTTCTTTTCTTTTCACCTTTGCATCATCCTTTTTGATCTATAAAAATATATTGTTATATGAATCCAATACGAAAATGCATAAATATATTTGCCAGTAATGTAAAATAATAATAATAAAAAAAATGAGGGAGGAAAGGTGGCTTGGAAAATAGTGAACCTGTATATTCCGAACTGTCCGAAGTATACATAAAATTACGCATTAACTAATCATTCACAAACTTTCCAAAAAAATTTCCAGCTTTTTAACTCTATCAAAAAACTCAACTGTTTTGTCATCAGTATCATTGTGAGTACCTAATTTTTTAACTAAAATCTCAAGATTCGAACGATATCTGCACCAAGTCTCATGTCTATTGAAATCATTGTTTTGAATTTCTTGAATTTGGCATATTTTAAAGCACATCTTACATTTAACGTACTTGTTACTATCAGTTGATTCAAAAGGATCCCATCCTTGTAATTTCAATGAGGGGGACAATTCTGTGGAAATTTCATTACCATGTCCTAATCTTTCCACATCCAATATCAAATTATTTTCTGTGATATAATATTTATTTAGATAATCAAAAGTATGAGTATGCCAATAGCAACTTTTACTATGAGCAGAAACTAATTGAGCTGTATATTTATGTTTGTCAAAAGTAACGAGGTCCTTTTTTAAAAAATCAAAAGAGCAATAATTATGGGCATCAAATGTAAAACATAACATCTTATGACAAATGTCACAATATAAAAAAATTGTATTTTTGTATTTGTTTTTATTTTTTCGATTGAGCAACGACCAACCGTGTGATGCTATTATAACGGGATTGAAGCTTTGTGGGTCAAATATCAAATAGCTTTCTGTTAGCAATTTGATAGAATTGTTAATATGTTTCACTATTGGAGAAAGTTTTTCGTTTAAAAAAAAGGTCATGTTATTATATTTTAATATACTTTGTTGTTCTTTGTCATTCTTCTTAATTTTAGAACAATAATGTTTATCTATTTTGTAAAGTCTAGTAACGTTAAGACGATCAGAATTTTTACTATCTGCACCAATTACATTCTTGTCTAATATTTTTCGGAGTTTATTAGAATATTCCTGGTATTCTATGTTGTTAGTACTATAAATGTTTCCAATATTAGTGGTAGTGACTGTATGATTTTTCTCCTTTCCAAACTTCTCAGTCATTTAGCCTATGATTTTCTTTTATATGCTTTTGGATCCTCGGGATAGAAAAAAGAAAAAAAAAAATTTTTTTCCCTATATGAATTAGACATATATTATGCAAGGAAGGAATATATATATATGTTAAATGCCATTTTTTTTTTTTTTTTTTTGAAAGAAAAAAGTGAAAAAAAAGGAGAGAAAAAAAAAAAAAAAAAAAAAAAAAAAAAAGTAAAGAAAAACAATTGAACCACTTTTAACATTGGTAAAAGCCCTCTGTTACTACACCCAACCAAATTAAATTTTATTCTAACCAACTTTAAATGAATCGTTTTATCCAGCAAGGTGCTAAATTTACCTCAAATTTTAAACAATATCTAAAGTTACCGAACCATAATGCAGGTTCGTACTTTCATGATATACAATTAAGAAATTTTGAGAATATTTCCAACAAAAATATTGTAAATATGGTTGTTGAAGTTCCACGTTGGAGCAACGCTAAATTTGAAATTAGTAAAAGCATCCCATTAAATCCTATTGTTCAAGATACAAAAAAGGGCAAATTAAGATTTGTAAATAATATATTCCCATACCATGGTTACATCCATAATTATGGGGCCATTCCACAAACATGGGAAGATCCTACTCTAGCAATTGCATCCATGGACAATTTAAAGGGTGACAATGATCCATTAGACATATGTGAAATTGGTAATACCGGCATATTAAGTACGGGTGACATTGTCCAAGTTAAGGTATTGGGTAGTTTGGCCCTTATTGATGATGGTGAATTAGATTGGAAAATCATTGGTATTAATATTAAAGATCCATTAGCAAATGTGGTTAATGATTTAAATGATGTTGCGGAAAACTTTCCAGGATTATTAGCCGCAACAAAAACGTGGTTTAGAGATTATAAGATTCCAAGTGGTAAACCTAAAAATAAATTTTTTGGGGATTACAAAAATGTGGATGAAACGATCCAGGTTATTGAAAATTGTCATAAAGCTTGGCAAGCGTTAATTAATAATTATGATAATATTGATTATACAGATAAACCTTGGATTAATAATAGTACGAATAATATTGGTTTCAATGTCATTCAAGATACTAGATTACCGGATGCTCCAATTGACCCAAGTATCAATACATGGTGTTATTTGAAATAGAATTTTGCTTTCCAACAAAAAAAAAAAAAAGTTGTAAATTGACCATGTAACTGTTTATATTAATGTAAAAAAAGTATTCCTGTCTATATCTTTGTTATTTTTCTCTCATTCCAAATTATTAATTCATAATCACAGATATAAAAAGATGAAAGAAAAAAAAAATATATATATATATATATATATATATATATATATATCCGACATCTAAATGTCCGTGTGTTTGGTTTGTGCAGGTGTCCGTATCCTTTCTTTTAACTAATACTAGAAAATTCAATATATATTTTCTTCAACACTTAAAAAAAAAAAAAAAAAAAAAAAAAAAAAAAAAATTATAAACACAAACAAAAAAAATTTTTTTTTTTTTGAATTATTCTTACAATCTTTGTTGTTTTTATTAAACTTATCTATAATACATGAAAACCACCTTTGTCTAAAGCTCCAATCATTCATCTAATACAACACAATTGGACAGGAAGATTCACATCTAAATCAATAATAAATACATTACCATGGTATCATTTACCAGCATTTATAATAAGCTGAGATATTCTAACGGCAATATTTCTGCTGATTTTAAAACTCAATATTTAGATCCCGAAAGTTCCATCTTACTTAAATTAATTGAACTAAACACAACTTCTTCAATTAATTATACGGAAGGTTCCCCTAATAAAGATATAGTGCAATTGGCAAATGTTATCTCTAAGAGTCTAAATGTTAATGCAGAAAGGTGTTTAAGCATCATCAAAGAGTTAAATTTAAGATTTTCCCAAAAATATGAAAAATGCAGCAACATTGACTTTTATAAAGAACATATCCTTATCGAGAGAAATAATATTATAAATACATTGTTGTTTTTACTCAACAATGGAGAAAAGAAATATTTGGATTTGGTCTTCAACAATAGGTTAACTCTTTTTGATGAAATATTGAATCTTTTGGAAAATAAATTTATGAAATCAAATAACCATTATGACACTACATATTGTATCAAGCTATTGAAATTGTTAACCTTTATTACTTTAAATTATGATGATTTGCCGCTCGATAAAATCGTGATGTGGTTAGAAAATATTGTTTCTCTTGCGGGGAATTTAGAAACCTCGCAATTGGTTCAAAGCCTAATAATTGTTAACACTTTGTTGATGCTTGGGTTAAATACCAAAACTAACAGCATAAATATTGATTTACAGGTTTTTTCAGATAGAAAACAATTGAACAAATTAAACACTACTATTCTAACTAACCAATCCATTATGGAAAATCAACCAGTTCTTGTATATTATTGGTCATTTGTTTTGTATTGTATACAATTTATTTCTACAGATTCTTCAGACCCTTTAAAATACAATGTACATGAATTAGCGTATATTGCAGAAAGCTCAAACGTGTTCCAAGAGTTGGGTAAGTTAGCCGAAAGTTTTAAATTTGACAAGTTCTACATGGTTATTATGATAACCTATTTGAAAATTATGTCTTATTATGTTCCAATGAGTGCAACGGTTGCAAAATGTGTATCAACTTTTTTAAATTATTCTCCCTCCGAAATAGTTGAATCTTATTTAATTGATAAGGATTTCGAATCACAGATGGTCATATTAAGACAAAAATTCCCACTAATTAACGACGGCTTGTTCCCATTTATGTATTTAGGTTCAACTAATTCTGATTTTTCCAATTTTGAATTAAGACATTGCAACACTTATGCGACAAAAATTAAACTATCCAGCTTTGCTTACGATTTGGTCGAGGATTCTTCAACTGTAATTATCTTAAAAAAGGATTTGTTGGTTGTTCCACCACTGGAACTAAATCCTGATGTTCTATTGCCCATTCCAGAAGGCACCATAGGGAAAATAGTACCAACTTCAATGTCAAAGGAGGGCGATGATGACAGTGATACAGTTGTTATATTTATGTACGACTATAACGGCTGGTCCCTTCTGGGTTCCATAATACAAAATTTACAAACTATGTATTTGTCAATTGATGATCATAATAGGCAATTCCTAATCAGTATTATTGATTTATTGACCAAGAACATTGCTACTTCTATTGAAAGAGCCACTGACATATTACAAGAAACTTCCGCTTTCATTACTAACGAAGAAGATGTGGTGTCCGTTATTTTCAAAATTTTTGAGCAAGCTTTGCAAAAAAACGATTTGGATATTTTATGTAGCTGTACTAGGTTGATGTGTTCGTTGTTACCAAATTTCTCACACCTAGTTTGGTCTCATTTGGTTAAGTCATCGTTATTAGATAAAGGTGGACAAACCTTAAGTAACGCTTTAAACCACGAATTAATATATCGAGAATATGGCTTTACTTCAGTGTTGATTGAGTTGGTTAAAGAATTATTTAAAGATTCTTTACGTGTCATCACAGAATTTTCTGTGAGGACTAAAAATGAAATCTTGGAGAAATTAATCATACATTTAATTCATACTTACGAAAGCTATCAATACTGGGAGTTTAAAGAATTAAGATACAGGTTTAGATTAGGATCTTCCTTGGCAACTTTATTTTATAACATCTTATGCAATGTTTATAGTACTAGGTCCACCGAAATTCCTTGCTCTAATGTTATTATTGATGCATTTTTACAATCCAATTCCCCAGATGTTCGCCCTGTTAACTCCTTAATAAAGCTTTTGAAGTTGGATGAATCTGCCTTAGAAGAATCAACAGAACTTTATAAATCAATGGTTTTCAATAATTTTAAATTGGCCAATGTTCTGGTGCAGATTAGACCCATGTTAAATTTCCCGCTTTCAACGTTAGAAATGAAAATTTTCCAAAATGCAGACGATATTTTCAAAGTTTATGCCTTACATTACGATTTACGTTGCTCCGTTATTGATTTATTTACGAGTGTTGTTCAGGCGCCATGGAGCGAAGGCAATATTGAGCCACCATCGTTGTTGTCATTTTTGAATTCATATGATTCCTTCATTGCCTCTATTTCATACGATATTCAACTAGAACCTAGAGATATACCCTTTTCAAAAAGTGTGTATCAGTTTTTCAGTAAAGTTATGGAGAGTACCCAAGGTGGCTTAAAAGTTTTATTATTAACGGGCAGCAAATCCCAGGAAGGTTCTTCCTTAAAAATAAATGAAAAATCTTTATTAAGTATTTTGAAAAAACAGGCATTAGATATAGATACTTTATCGATATCTGCAGCCACCAATTTATTAACAGCTATAATATCAGCATTAAATGTTTGGCCAGAATCAAACTTAAACACCTCCAACGATTTACTAATAGACAAACTTATTGACAAATTACAGAAATTTGAACTAGCAGGGGATGATACAGCAGATAAATATAGGTTAGTGTCCAAAATTGCCGAGTATTGTTCCTTCAATTTATTTACTAGTAATTTTACACCATTTAAAAAATTGTTTGATTCTCCAGCTTTCCCTGCTTTGGTTTCAAAAATACTAGTCCTTGACAATAAGAATTGGACAGATAATGCTATATTGTCACCGTTTAAAATGCAACAGCTTTTCAATGAAAATTGGACACATCTTAAGTTGGAACCATTTTTAATGGAGGATAACACTTATAATATTAAACTTTTGGATCAAGTTTTAGATCAAGATCCAAAGTGGAAACAAGATATTAGGGGGAAAGTCATTGCAGCCTCCCTTGAAATGTATTATTTTGCCTGCCAGCTTGCCGCTGCTAAGTCTGTTGGTGCTTTAATAACTTCATACATAAGGAAAACCACTGTGCCCTTAAATGATTATTTTATTGAAGTTGTTCAATTGTTGTTGGGATTTAATAAGAAATCAACATTGCCAGAATTATCTTTAGAACGTTTAGAATTAGTTTTCTATATTTTGTATTCATTTTTTAAGACTAAAAAGAGTATGCCTGAAGGTGCATTAACCAAATTTTTATGTGAACTGATAGATATTCCAAGAACCAAAGAAATCGGTGATCATGACAATGACATGTTGGATGATTTGGTAAATTCAACGAATAGAAATTATTACCGATCTACTCTACGTTCGATATTGTTGATTTTTAGTATGGCGCCAGCCACTCCAAGATTTATTGACAGGATTGATGAAGAGTTGTTAGTTTTTTTTGAAGAAGTTTTTGCTAAGGGTACAGCATTGCTTTGTACCAAGATTTTAGTTCAAGTTACCAAAACAACGGATTTAAAAGAAGATTGTTTTTATGATAAAATCCAAGATTTGATGTTACTATTAGCCCTATTTAACAAAGTTAGAGAGTTGAACCCGCCATTGAGCTTTAATATGAAACTTGCTGATATTCTATCAAACTCTTCCATGTTAAAAACAATTGTAAATTTGTATTCAAGTTCGCATTTATTAAAATCTAAAAATAATGAAGCTGTTTTGGCCGATGTGTCGTTAACTTTTATATTAGAATTATGTCATTCTGAACCAGTGTCCGAAAAATTGATCATGAGTGGCTTATTTCCTGTGATCTTGGAAAGTCCTATTTCTGTAGCTATTCAAAAGGGGAATCTAACCGGCGGAAAGTTATATGATATTTGGTGTAATGGATTATTATCGATTGTTTTAAAACTATTAAGTCAATTTGGTTCTAAAGTGGTGAACGAATGTTGTTTGTTTGCAAAATATTTTAATAACCAAATAACATTTGCCATAAATAGTTGGTCCGATTATAAAAATTTGACGGTTTCCACTGCTTTTATCCAAGAAACAGGCCAAATAATTCTATTCTACAAAATGATGAATATACTAAATTCGCATGTTACTTTACCGGGACTAAATACCGATGACCAAAGACAGGATCTATATAATGCTTTTGCAAATTTTTTGACGCATCCAAAATTTTTGAATTCTAGATTAGTTGCAACTAACAGTGAGGAGCAAGAAAAACTAGATACTTCGGAATCCAGGGCTCTTTTTCTTAAACAAATTGTTGAGCAAATAAGGGAATTGCAAGACTTTATTTATTCTACGGAAATTTAAAACTTTCCAAAATCTTTTTTTCTGTATATTATAAGTAATTACATACCATGGTTGATCTATTTATCTTTTTATTATTAAACCCTAACATGAATTTGGCAGCCACTTTGCTTTCTTTGAATATTATTAAAGTGAACCCTTGATCAGCGACTAAAAAAATATTATCGATATCTTCAGCTTTGATCGAGGAATTTGAGATTATCATTGATTTCAGTTTTTCCTTCGAAGTTTTGTCATTAATAGGCGAGAGTTTAATAATTTTATCATAAAGTGGGTTATTACGGCGTGTATTCAAAATTTTCTTGATTTTTTGCCTTTCTAAATAAGCTTTTTTATCGGCTCTTTTGATATAAATTTTATTTTGTGCAAAATCTATTTGATGCAACTTAGAGATAATGTCTGCCGTATTTTTATCTTTAAATGTGATAAATGCAATATTCGGAGTTGTGGGTGGGAAGGTATAGGTTTCTATAGCATCAGTTTCTATGTGGGCAACATCCAGAATGTGGTTTAATAATTGTTCCTTATCAATATCAGTTTGAATATTGGAAATTATTATTTCTCTTCCATCTCTCAAAGCTGTGTCAGTTCTTTTAGATTTGTTGCTAGTATCTGATTTCTTAACGACCAATGTATAATTTTCAATTCGGAAGCCGTTTAATTTTGTTAAACATTCAATTGCTTGTTCTTCTTCGAGCATGTCAATGTATGCAAATCTTCTATTAGAATTATATCTTAAAGATGGTGTCCGTATACTTAAAACAGTACCACCAAATTGAGTAAACAGTTGTTTTAAATTTTGAAGGGTATAGTTTGGTGGATAATTTGTACACCATAGAGTGCAATTAGAATTATACCACTTAACAGTTACCACATTATCATTAAATTTTTTCAAGGTCCTAGTTAAACCAATTAGAGCCTCGCAATGAGTAGTAAATTCTATTTTAGCCACCATTAAAGATTTAATATGATCGACATTCTTAATTTCTCCATATCCTTTAAAAAATTTTTTTATCTTGTTAACATTTGCATTTGGAGGTAAATTTCGGATTAAAAGAGTGGCATTTTCTCTATTGTGTTGTATTTCCTTGTTAGTCGTTATCTTATTGGGTGGTGCTATTTGAGTGTCAAGATCCTCATCGGCTTTACGTTTAAAGGTTTTGGAATCCATTGAGAGGTGTGTATGTTAGGGAAAGGGAGAAAAGATGGAAACACTTGATTTTCTTTTCATTAATTTCTTATATATATATATATTCAAATATAATGATTTTGTGATATGAGTAAAGGTTACTTAAGGTAATTAAAATAATACATCAAAGTTTGATTTTATCTTTATTTATGTTGATGGTTTTATCCATTTTAATTTGACTTGCCATAAAATAATTTTTTGGTATAGTAAAAAAAAAAAAAAAAAAAAAAGATGTGTTATTGGCTTTGTTGTTGTATATAAAAGTAAAGCCGGGTTAATTCTAAACATGGTTTGAGAAAGCGCATCATCGTTTCTTTTTTTTTTTTTATTCTCTTTTTTCATGCAGATTTTTTTATAAAGATGTGTTTAATTTCATTCTGTTAATGAAAAGTAATAATTCGATCAATACAGCTATAAAAATATTGCTGCAATTGTACTGTTTTACTATATGAAGTTTTCATAATCATATTGAAAGTATACTTATTAAAAAAAAAAAAAAAAATATATATATATATATGTATTAGTGGGACCAAAAGAAGAATATGGACGGTAAAGAATATTTGAAATCATATGGTTGGGTCGAAGGTGAAGCATTACAAAAAGGTGGTCTGAAAAAACCTATATTAGTTAAGCATAAGAAGGATAAAAAGGGTTTGGGTAATTTGCATAATCATGATGACGGTGAAGCATGGTGGGAAAGGTTATTTGATGGACATTTAAAAAATTTGGATAGTGTAGCCAATGGTGATAAGATAGAGTTTAAAAAGAAGAAAAAAGACGTGGTAGCTTCCGGTCTTTCAAAAAAACAATCGCCTTTATACCAATGGTTTGTTAAAGGAGAAGGTTTAAAGGGTACAAATGGTTTAGAATCAACAACTCAAGATGAAAATAATGATAAAATTACTGTGGTGATTGTAAATGATAATAACAAAAAAAGAAAAATGGAAGGAGATGATATAATAGAACCTAATACGAGTAAAAAGAAGATAAAGAGGGAAAAGAAGGACAAGAAAGAAAAGAAAGAAAGGAAGGAAAAGAAGGAAAAGAAGGAAAAGAAAGAAAAGAAGGAAAAGAAGGAAAAGAAAGAAAAGAAAGACAAGAAAGACAAGAAAGAAAAAAAAGACAAGAAAGAAAAGAACGACAAGAAGGAAAAGAAAGAAAAGAAAGAAAAGAAAGAAAAGAAAGACAAGAAAGACAAGAAAGAAAAAAAAGACAAGAAAGAAAAGAACGACAAGAAGGAAAAGAAAGAAAAGAAAGAAAAGAAGCTAGGGCAGACTAAGAGGGAAAGGGAAGAGAAGGTAGAAAAATAAAAGAAGATAAAGATAATTTACTCATCTTCAACTAATACTCTCTGTATATTAATACATTTTAAAATAAATACTAATGCTGTTATAATCGTGTATTTTATTTTGCATAATTCAATTTTATACATTATATATCGTTTGCAAAAAATATTCTAATATAAATTCACAAGTTGTACTTATCAAAAGCATATATTAAAGTTATCTAATTTTATATTACAATCTCTATGTGCTGACACGATTCTTGTCGTTATTTAAATTATATCAGCAAGTACAATTAATATTTCGAGATTTTACCGTACAAGAAGCATATAATATGCATATATATATATATATATATATATTTTTTTTTTCCCAAATTAGAAAAAAAAAAAAAAAATATCTCTCATAGTCAATTACTCAAACCGCGTAACTTTTACTAAGTATGCTACCACATAATTATGAATCCAATATTTCTAAGATACTTTTTATCAAGACAAAATTTCTAATAAAATCCAAGCTAGACAACTTGTTTCTACTTTTGGTTTTCCCCCTTTTTCCTTTCAATTTTCCTTATTTGGTTTCTGGAATAATTATTCATGGTATATGTGAACTTGTATTCCCTTTGCCAGTTCCCTCACTTACCATATAAATGACGCTTTTGAATATATTGTTATACATAGGTTTTAAATATGTTCCTATATTGCTATTTTCATTAACATTTGTAGTTTCATTATTAATATACATTACTGTTACCTTTTCAGCAAAGGTAAACCTTACTCCGACTCCTTCAAAATTACCACCAATAAACCTGAAAAGGGATAATAATAATAATAATAATAATAATAATAATAATAATAATAATAATAATAATAATGATAGTAGAAAAAATTTTGATAAGTACTTAGCAAAAGAATATCCAGATGTTTCAAAAGAAATTTTGGAATTGATAGATCAAGTTATAAAACTATATATTACACCATGGTTTCAATCCATTAATGATCAGGAAGATTGTGCATTTCTGCAAGAATTAAGAATAACATTTCAGGAAGCTATTGGGAATATTACTTCTAAGCTCGAAAATGATAATTTTGCTGCTAACTTATTTGCTAAAGCCCTAGCTATATTACAAAAACATTGTTCAACATACTCACGTATAAGAGTTGAAAGTTTGGCTCATAACAATACACAGCAAACGGATTTGGAAATAGCTTTACTTTTCAATAAACAATTTAAATTACATAAGGCAATCTCTTTAGGTACCTCAGGCGCTGAATTTGATAAACAAATACAATCGCACTTGAGAGAATTGGTCAGTTCTTTAATTTTGCCTGAATTTCTAGTTTCGAAAAAAGATTTAAGCTCACCGATTGTCTCTTCATTGACACGAGAGATTTTAACATGTACCATTTTACAACCCTTAGTTAATAAGTTATCAGAACCAAATTTTTGGAATGGTAAAATTGTAGAAATATCTGAACAAATTTTGAAGGAACAAAAGCAAGTTCAGAGTATTAGAAAGGCTTTATCCAAAGAAGTTACTGACTCCATGGTTAATATGACCAAAACGTTATCCACAGATCAAAAATATCCAGTTTTTAGTGGTGAGAGTAAAAATGCTTCATTAACTTCAATCATTTTATTAAGTAACTATTTAGATGGCTTAAAAATAGACACATCAGGTACTGAATTTGAATCTATTTTGCAGAAATCGAATTCAATTTCTAATACATATCTTTTGAAATACCAAAAAAACGTGTTGCTTGATAAGATATTGGAATTACAATCAACCTCATATAAATATGATAAAAAAATAGCCAAAGTTTATAGGAAAAGGTTAGAATTGTTATTAAACTTGATACAAAAAAAAATATCACCCAATTGCAATAATCGTATTATTTACAACAACAACAACAACAATAATAATAATAATAATAATAATAATAATAATAATAATAATTTCCATATTTGTACAATGGCTTTATTAAAAGATTTTGAAAAAAACATCAAGACTATGAACTTCTCCAATATTTTGAATAATAGATCTTATTTAACGTGTTACGAACTTTTTCTTGAAAGATGTCAACCTGATTTGTTGATATTGATGCAATTTTGGAAAGATGTAGAGGAAATAAAGGATCCACTAGAAACAGCCCAACTAAATAGAGACTTGGTTATTAACATCGAAAGTGATAAGGATGATGTGAAGGACATTTTCCGGAAATACTCAAAAAAGTTGACAAAGTGGTTTGAGCATGATTTAGATTATGAAAATATCCTAGATTACGTTAACAGTGGCAGAGGCACGTATAGTAATTCGAGACAGTCATTATTATTATTACAAGAAGATGCCTTTAGAATATTGGAAAGTGGTAGTTTTAATCATTTTTTACATTCAAAAGAATTTTTTTATTTGTTATCACATATCGATGTTCCAAATGAAGAGCAACAAGGCGTTACTAGCAATAATATTTTAAGGGATACGTTTGATACGGTACAAATTATAACCAATGGTAATTTGACCAAGGCTCTAGGTGATATTTTAAATGAATCTGAAAAGGTAAAAGCTTCGGAGCAACTGGATGAGAATGAATTTAAAGAATTGTTTGGTGATGATAAAAGTAATGGTTCCTTATTCAAAGATGATGAGGATAGTAGTCATATTGGCAGTAGTAATAAGCAAATTAAACATAAACCTAATTTATTTGAGGAGGATGAACAAGAACCTCACAAGATAGTAAATGATGATGGAGCCACGAGTGATGATATTCGTCATGAAAATGATACTGGTTATGAAGATGACTACGCAGTGGATGAGTATAATGAACAAGACATCACCTCACTAACAATGACTATAACTGAATTAGAAAAACAACTTGGAATTTTATCACATTTAATTTTAAAGGCTGAATTGACCAATAATCAAATTGAACTTCATATTTTGCGCAAATCTGAAAGAAATATTAAAAGAGAATTAGAATACAAAAAAGTCTTAAAAATGACACTAACTCAAAGAGATATGTTTTTGTTTAATAACACCAAAATTTTTATTCCGAGTTATTTTACCTCAAGAGATGTCACTTATTACAATATTTCAGTGGAGTATGTTGATATCAATGCGCAAGTGCGTTGCTGGCAAACAATTAAGAGATTCAGTGAGTTTGTCAGGTTGAACAATTATTTAAGAGAAATTTATGGTTCGTTTTTTAAGAATATTAAATTTCCAGCAAAGATAGAATTAAACTTCAATAAAAATAACCTAGTTGAACAAAGAAAGACGAAACTTGAAATTTACCTAAATCACCTGTTAAGTGTTCCCCAAATTTGTCAGGACCCAATTTTCATAGATTTTGTCTCTGGAAGAAGTAACAGAGGTAATAATAATGGTACTAATTACGATGAATATGAGTATGAAGCTGCACCCAGCATGGGCATTAGTTCTTCCGATATTGAGAGTTCTATTATAACTACGAGCAGCAACAGTAGCACTGGTACTAGCGGCAACAATGCAAATGATGTGATAATTACTAGGACAATCAAAGTACAGGATTCGTTTGTTAAATCACTAACAGATCTTTTTGCTACTGTTTTTGAAATAGAAAAGGGAACTTCGATTAGAGGCCGTGCTATTATAGTTATCTTGCAGCAATTGCTGGGAGGAACTATTGAAAAATACATTAAAGATACCATCAAAAAAGTGACTTCCAGTGACAAAATATCGTATTCTTTAAAACTTTTAAGGGTTTATCTAACTGAAAACGCCCAAAAGAACGATAATGGATCTGAGCCTGATGCTTTTTTTTTGAAAAAGAAAAGCTTAATATCTTTCCAAAAGTTAATGATAGAAACATGTCTAAAAGGTGTTGGGATTAAACGGTCGAGGCGTGGTGCTATATTATTACATGAAATGTTGCAAAATAGATGGTTAAATTACAGTTTGATATTATATATACTAGACTTGGTGGTACAAGAATTATTTATATAATAATACCTCTATCATTTTTCAATTAAACAATCATTTAAACTATATAGATTTTTATTATTTTTGTTCTCTTTAGAGTTTTTCCGTATCGCAGTTTTGTTGATGGCCAGTAAGTCTTTTATTATTTTGTCCTTATTGATGGCATTTTGATATTTAGCTCTTTCACTTATATTCATTTTGGAGACTCTTAATTTTTTAACGGTTTTTTTGGAAGCTATATATGCAGGATCCTCGTTCAATGGTTTCCCCATATTTTCAAACGGTTGCAGACTTGCGTCATCAATTTTAAATTGTGATTTGTCGAATAATGTATTTGGTAATACTTCAAATAGTGTACGCACTTTATCAATTAGCGATATTTGCTGTTTTGTATTACACATGGAATTAGTCAAAATGTCCATGTGATTAAAAACCCGGTGACTGTTTTTATCTTCACGGTCAGTACGAGGATGGTCCTCAGAAGATATATTATAAGTATATCCAGTTTTTTGCTCATTTTCTTCAAAATCCACAGATACTTTCAGTTGTTGAATAACTAAACGCTTGAATAGACAATCCAGCCTGTTCAATATTTTATTAACAATGGGCAAAGGAATGTCCAAACTATCTAAATCCAGGTCGATATTTCTATTATGTTTCTCGCATAGTTGTTTGCTCCATATGCTACTTAATTCAATTAGAAGCATTTGCATACGGTTATTGTCTATATAGGGACTGATGCTGTTGTCACAATACACTTCATTTGTTTTGGGATTTATATCAGTGTTTTCATTGGGCCATAAAGTCCATGCATGTTTAATATTGCAATTGATAAATCTATCAATCAAAACATTGTGTTTGTAATCAGTACCGTTTGCCAATTTTAACAATTTTTTTAAAAGAAAAGTAGAATACAGATGAGTGGCTAAATCTTGTCTATGTTGAATTTCTAAATATTTCAAAATATCATTATACTGCCTGATTTCGTTCATTTTTTTTTTTTTTTTTTTTTTTTTTTTTTTTTTTTCTCTACTTGTTTGTTTGTGTATTTACAAGATGTTAGAAAGTAGTGAGAGAAAAGCAGTTTAGTAGCTTATTTATTCACAATTTTTTTTCACAATTTTTTTTTTTTTTTTTTTTTTTTATTTTTCGCCTCGGGTTTTCAGTTCTGTCCGAGCACCAATTGTCCGGTTATTATATTTTACGGATATGTTTTCATTTCAATTATAGATTGACTTTTTCGTAGCGAGAAAACTTTGACAAAAAAAAAAAAAAAAAAAAAAATCATTACAAAAATCATTACAATTACTTTGAACATTTTTTGTTCTTTTTTTCACTTTTTAGTTTTTAATCTTGTCGTTTTGCTATTACTTGTTGCTCCGTTAATTATTAACCAACTTATTGAACCTGGCACAATACACAGGAAAAATTAAAAAAAAAAAAAAAAAAAAAAAAGAACAAAATATGTCTTTAGATAATTATGAAGATATAGACAACATGGAAATGTCTTTAGAAGAATTCGGTTCACCTTCTACAACGGCAAACCCTCCATCTTCTGTTTCCAACGCCAAAAAAGCTAATAGTGCCAAGGTTAAACAGTTTTCAGTAATATACCCATGTTATTTTGATAAAAATAGATCGTTAAAACAAGGAAGAAGAGTTCCATTGGAGCTTTCAATAGAAAATCCATTGGCACAAAGCATAGCAGAAGTATGTCTACAATTACGTTATGAAATATTATTTAATCCTAAAAAACAGCATCCACAGGACTGGGGTAATTCTGGTTGTGTGTTAATAAATAATATTGCCAAGAAAGAAAGTAAAAAGCAAATATTTGCTAAAATTGGTTTAAAGTTGACCCAAATGGAACCTACTTCTCTAGAAACTATTAAAATACACCATAAGTACGCATATGGAAATTCTCAAGGTATACCTGAAATTGATGCTAAAAAATTGCCAAAAACAAAATGGAGTACACATGATATAGTTCCTATTGATAGTGTATTGACTTTAGCTGGCAATCCAATGACTAAAGACATTTATACTGCTAAAGATCCATCGGCAGGAACAGTTTCAGAAAATCCAAAAGCAATTGAAAACGGGTTAAGCAAAAATATGCAAAAGAAATTAAAGAAAAATAAATATAAATTAGTCAGAAGATAGATTTTTTTTTTTTTTTTGTTTTTGTTTTTTTCTTTTGGTGTATATTTATATATATATGAGTAAATACAAATATTGATATAAAAAGAAAAGAATTATGCTATATATTAAAAGGCAAATTCAATAATAATAATAATAATAATAATAATAATAATAATAATAATAATAGTAATAGTAATAGTAATAGTAGTAGTGATAGTGATAGTAATAGTAGTAAAATGAAACAGATAAGGATATAATATCAAACGCCATAAAGTTCTCTATATTGTTCTAGTTTAGTTTTCTCAGCACCAGTCAATTTTCCATCTAAATATTTAATTATATCATTTAAATTCACAATGCTTAAGACAGGAATACTGTATTTCTTGCTAACATGTTGAACAGCACTTTCTCTGGTAGATTCGTTTACGATTTCTTGTCTATCCAAGGCAATAATACACCCAACAACCTGTCCATTATTTTCGGCTATGATTTGGAAAGCTTCATTAATAGCAGTACCGGCAGTCATCACATCATCAATGATTAAAACTTTTTTACCGCTCAAGCTGGCACCAACTATGTTACCACCTTCTCCGTGGTCTTTCTTCTCCTTTCGGTTGAAACTATAGGCAATTTTTTCAAACTTAGTTCCGCCGATTTCAGCCAATTTGGCACATACAATAGCAGCCAAAGGAATACCTTTATATGCAGGGCCAAATATAATATCGAATTTAATATCCGATTGAATAATTGCAATAGCATAAGCAGTAGCCAGATTGCTTAGTAATTTGCCGGTGTTCAATAAACCCAAGTTGAAAAAGTATGGTGATTTACGGCCACTTTTTAAAATGAATTCATCGCCGTCATTCTTAACAAAACGTAAGGCATTAGATTCAATAGCCAAATCTAAAAAATTCTTTTGGTAATCCTCTAAACCGGTAACCATTCTTATATTTGGATTTATTGATATTTTTTGATTCTTAAAAAAGAGGAAGTTTTTTTTTTTTTTTTTTTAATTTTTTTTTTTTCTCTTTTTTTTTTTTTTTTTTTTTTTTTTCTTTTTTTTTTCTCTTTCTTTTTCTTCAGAGATAAGTTTGAAGGGAAGTGGGAGAGAAATGGAATGAGTATTGGATATGGAAAATAAGAGATTTGGTATGAATTAATCAAAAAGAAAGAAAGATGAAAAATGGAAAATAAATTAAAAAAGATTTATATTTCTTTTTCTTTCTTTTTCTTTCTTTTTCTTTCTTTCTTTCTTTCTCTCTTTTCTCTTTTTCTTTTCTGAGCGTGTGGATTACAAACGTGGATTGCGCAGTGCGTTGTTAATTCCAGCCCGATAACATTTACTAAAAAAAAATAAACAAGCCGAAATAATAAATTAAAAAAAAAAAACCGAGAAAGCAAGCCAGCGTTCTCGGTTTTTATTACAAAATTAAAAAAAATTTTTTTTTTTTTTAATTGCATCCAAGTCTTTCATACCCGGATAACTTAAATCTTATTTAATCCCACTAAACTGGAAACCCAATCCAAAATATCTATAGCAACAACTCTGTAAAAGTCACTAGACAATCAAACGAAAATAAAAAAAATGTTAACGAATTAATAATTATGTTATTTATATGATAAAATTAAAGGGTAAAAAACAAAAATTCTATCAAATTGAAATGAAAAAAAAAAATATATATATATGTATAAAATAAAAAACTTTACAACACTCTTTAATCTCTAAATGGATTTTTATCATCATTAGGATTTCTTTCAACATCAGGATTCCTTCCAACATCATTATAATTAACATCAAGGGCACCTGTATCTTCAAACTTTATTTGACCATATTCTAATTCATCCGTACTGTCGCCTCCATCATTTATTCCTTTTTCCTCGTTTTCATCCTGTACTCCGTCTTCATTTGGTGGATTTTGGCTCCATGTAATTTGTCCTTTCTCATTAATCAAGGCTCCTTTATCACTAATATTAACGACGGCACTAACTTCATTAATCAGCATAGTGGAAAAGCCATAGGGATCTTTAGGAATCCATACAGATGGACATTTAGCACTAACCGCTGGAATATCGTACGCATGTTCAATTTGGTCTTCTTCAGTGAACTCATTTGGATCAGGTAAACTGTAGATTTCAGGTAATTTGAATTTCGCCATTTTGTACGACATATAAATGTGAGGTAATAAGAATCTTTTCCACCAACTAGCTGGAGGTATTGGCGCAGTGTCACCATCTGCTAACAATGGTGCTGTTAAGATATTGTTTTCATTGTCCTCATCATAGTTCTGGGGAATCTCAAAAGTATTGGTACTAATAAAACTACCGTTGTTCATCTTAGATGGGTTATTATTGACATTCTCCGGTTTATATTTTCTAATTTCAAATTTTGGTAATTCCTGAACATCACTTTTTTTACCTTTATTTTTGCAATAAATATTGGAAAAAGATGGGGTATCTGATGTACCATCCAACGGTTTCATAGTGTCAATAGGAATCACAGTCATTAATTTATCAAATGCATGATTCAGATTAATGTGGACAAAAACAGTGATACATAGACAAACAACTTGTAAAACAATTGGACCCCAACCTCTTCCTACAGCATATAACCCCAGTAAACAAACTTGTCCGATGTATAGTCCAACCATTGTTTGAAATAGTGCCCTTGGATAGTACATACCACGGCCGTCTGGAGCTTCTTTGAAAACAAAAGTCAAGTTGTACAAATAGGCAATATACAATAGGAAAAACCCTACACACCCAAAAAGTAATATAATTGGGGAAATAATAGAATACGAAAAGATAATAACCGCAATATTGGTATACACTGGGAAAGTCGTTCCCCATGACATCGAGCTTAACGTGTTAAACCTATTCCATTTCTTTCTTGGTGTAGAGTCTAATAGAGAACCTAAAACATAAAAAAAAATCAATGGAGCTAATTGTAACAAAGCACCACTGGATATGGAAAACCCTTGCAAAATAATGTAAGCAACATAAAAATTACTGGATTTAGGTAAATTTTCAGCCAATAATGACATTGCAGATGTAGGTTTTTCTACAATCTGAGTAACTGTCGAACTTGCAGATGACGTCAATGTAGTAATTAAGAACACTTGGATAACTTGAAACCCAAAATATGACTGTTGAGTAAAATATTCAATGTATTGCATAGTTGGTGAACCAGAAATAACTGCCATTTTTCTAATATAAACTGGCAAAAGACTCATCAACACAGACAACGCAACAGTAGGTGCTAAAGATGTCAACAAACCCAATAGCTGATCAGGTAACTTGTAGATAAATTTCAACCAATGTAGTTTGTCTGTCAAATATGTAATGTTAGAAATCATACCAACAAATGCCACAGGTAGAGACCAAAAAATAATCATAACAACAATAGCAGCAATAGCTCCAAATGTTCTAACTAATCTTTCCCACCAAATCATCCTCATATTAAACCAAACAATGTCTGCCGGTTCCAATCCATAATAAGCTGGTGACATATGTAAAGGTTGATGATGGGTAACAGCCTGGTAAGCTAATTGAGCCTGATATTGAGACACAAATAAAACAAAGACAGAGTTCCATGCCTTGGCCTCGTTATGTTGAGCTTGCATTACTTCAATCTTTTTATTTAATTCTGGCAAGGCTTGTTTAATATAATCTATAGTATCATATTTTTTACCAATCAAAAATCTTGCTTTGTAAGTGGGTCTTTGCTTCACATATTCTGTGATATCACTGCTGATCTCTGCATTTGGATCTTTTTTCAATATTTTCTTAACTTTTTTCAAAGCACTCTTTATGTATTTTGTTTGTGTGTTTTCTAATTTCGTAACTAAGTCATCTCTTTGTTTAACTAATTTTTCCAACTCAGGATCAGCTCTACAAATCCAAACTTTCTTAACACCATCAAATAGCTTGGAAAATTCATTTTCATCTAAATACTGATTAGGCACAGTTTGAAATAAAACGGTTTTACTACTTAATTTTTTAGCGTAACGGGGAGAAGCCAAAACAGCCTGTCTAATGGAAGTGTAGTACACCAATTCTCTGTAAATAACAAATAAAAACCCCCAAAAGAAACACCATCCAATAAAAACATGAGCATAATATCTTTTGTCATGCTTAACATTGGAATAGCCCAATTGATCCAACCCTGTTTCACCCTTACCATTGGCGGCATTAATGGGAAATAAAATAGGGAAAATATAAATCATTGAAACCCCACAGTACATAGAAATGATAAAAAGGTATCTAATAAAGAAATACCCATCTAAACCGGCTTGTTGGATGATAAAATTGTCCGATTTTTTTAGTAATGGCAATAGCCATTGAAAGAGACCATTGGGTAAAGGTTCTGGCTTTTTTTCGTCATTAATTAGGTTGTAACTAGATTTAGGTTCATAAATTCTTTTTAATTTCAGTCTTAAAAGCAGAAATCCGCTTAAAAATACTAAAAATATCACGCCATTAGCAATGATATTTGTTACTACTTGTTGAGTAGAAGTACCAGTAGTGGTATCAGAACCCATTTTGTCTGTTTATATGTTTTTTCTTTATTTTTCCCCCTTATTATGTTTTTTCCAAAAGAAAAAAAGAAAGAAAAAAGAAAAGAAAGAACGAAAAAGAAAGATAACAAAGAGAAAAAAAAAGAAAACTCATTTCCACATCCCATTTTTCCTTTTTTCCTTTTTTTTTTTATTTGTTTGTTTGTTTATTTATATCAATATTCAAATAAAAAATATGTATATAAAAAAAAAGGAATTTGGTGATAAAAGATCCCGATTTGTTATTTATTATAAATCAAGCAAAAATGATTTTTGTAGTCTGTGTACAGTTCTAAAGCGTTTTAATTAACCAAGTAATTAATTAATTTTTTTATTTATTTATTTATTAATTTATTTATTTATTTATCCAATGTACAATGCGTATTATTCTTGATGAATTCATACGGATTATATTGTTCAAATTTAATGTACGAGTCACAAATTCAAAACAAACACCCTTTAGAAACATTTGTATTTGCTTGTTTCTTTTTTTTTTTCTTTTCTTTTTTTTTTCTTTTTCTTTTTAAAATTTAGGCTAATACATTATTCGTATTATGTATCGTGCTGTACGCACTGTAACATAACTTCTTTGCACGTAGGCGTAAATGACAATGAGGTAATTGACAATCATATACCACTGGAAACTTCGGCTTTTTAATAACAGAAATAAATTCCCAATAAAATAATACGAGGCTTAACCATCACTACCGAAGAGGGTGAACACGTATTATTTATATACCATTAATTCAGTTTTTTTTTTTTTTTTTTTTTATTCCTTCTATTTTCACCAAATATCTGAAACACAGATATAAACGTAATAACAATGGCAAAAAAAAAAAAAAAAAAAAAAAAAAAAAAAGAATGTTGCTTAATCTAGAATTACGTATACTAAAATAAAAATGATAACTAGAATTTAAATCGTCTCAGATCAGTAAGTAGAATCCTTATAAAAATATATATTCAACGCCAAGCTTTTTATCAACTAAAATAAAAAGAACAAGGTAAGCGCTTATATATTTATATGATATAAATGTTTTTTTTTAACCTCTTTTTTATTCTTAATTTTCTTTTTTTTTTTTTTTTTTTTTTTGATGGATGGCTAAAAATTGTGTTCCATTTATTAAAAGATGTGCTACAAACTAGATTATAAGATTAAAATGCACTTTTGCCAATGTTAACAAAAAAAAAAAAAAATTAAATTTAATATTCGATGAAATTATAGGTCGTTCAAAGTGATATTGTTTATCGTAATATCAACAGCTACGTTGTTAATTACTTTTTGATACATACATTCGTTTAATAAAATAACCTCTCAAAAGATAAAACAATAATAAATGAATTTAAAAAAAAAAATGAACAGTAATGTAAGTGACTCTGAAACAGAGCGGGAACAGTATATTCGCTTTAACCCCTTGCTCGAACACTATCATCTAACATTAGTTCCCTTAAAAAAAAAAATCGTAAAACAATAATGAAACATTCAAGTTGAGAATAAAAAATAAAGTTTAATCATATTCTCAAGATAAAAGTATACAAAATTTATTTTCTGATTACTTTATAATATATATATATATATATATATATATATAGTCCTTAATGTTTTGCTTACAATTACGTTTTTGAAAGATATAGAAAAATATACGAGAGATATGAAAACCCATAATAATAAATCAGCGCTTACAAAAGTGTTTACAAGACGTGCTAATACATAAAGAGTCAGATACGAAAGCCATGCTTCTGTTCCGGGTAATATTCTTAATTTAATATTTTTTTAAAGTGACAAGGTTTTTTTTTTTTCCAGTTAAAAACGAAATATGTATTATAATATTTGACAACAATAAGAACCAACGATTATAATTATTTAATAATATTTTATTTTTTATTTTTTATTTTTTTTTGCAACTTTTCCAGAAATTCTAAAAAGATACCTCTACATCTATTATAGTGTATATCCGAAGAAAAATACCTTTTGACAATCAAGAATTCAGACTGGCAGAGTCGTGTGATTCATTTTTAAGGTAATGGCAAGAAGCTAAAAAAATGAAGGGGGGGGGGGGGAATAAAAGAATAATTAAAGTGGAAAAAAAGAATAATTAAATGTTAAATCAAACTTAATTAAAATAAAAAAGAAAAAAAAAAACGTTTTCTTATTATCATGAATAAAGGGTATACTATTTGATGACATACATATAAAAAAAAAAAGGAAAATTAAATGGCATGTGATGTAAATTTGGATGATTTTATTTTTAATAAGACTAAAAGTTTTAACAGTGCCGTTTATATCAGATGAATAAATATCTACACGACCCTCATCTATATCAATAATATTTAATAGTAATAACTTAATTTTCTTACCAAACAAGAAAGGTAAAAAAGAAAAGTGACAGACCCACGTGCGTCTAATTTAGCTGTTAACACAATTTTACAACCATTTTTCTGGAAAAAAAAAAAAAAAAAAAAAAAAAAATAACATAAATCTCTTTTTTCTACGTGTATTTCTACTAATAATTAATTAATGGTAATTTAAATTGCGTCGGTGTCGGGGCGGTAAGCGTGTGTATGTGGAGAAAGAGGGGCAGGGGGAAGACCATAAAGGGAAATATATGCATATAAATTACAAGCTGACGCACGTGTGTCTTAAATTATTAGCAAATTAAAAAAAAAATATATGTATATATACATATATTCTATTAGAAATTATACAATCAATAATCACGATAATAACAAAAAAGAAGAAAAAAGGCACGTTTTAAATCAAATTTATATTAGTAAAAAAAGAAAAGAGAAAAGAAAGATGAAATTAAAAAATTAAAAAAAAAAAAAAAAAAAAAAAAAAAGAAAGTTGTTGATTTCCCTTGATATAAATAAATATATATATAAAGGGATCAAAGTATATCAAGAATTTTTTTTTTTTCTCAAGTTCCATAATCTCTTATCTTAATTATCTTTTATTTCTAGAGATATTTTAAAAAAATAAAATAAACAAGAATAAACAAGAATAAACATCGATAATAACAATGTCTATTGAAAAGGATACTGAAGCTCAAGTTTTTGTTCATACTGAGGGTGGTAATAATGCGTTCCACAATTATATCAATGATTTTGCGCATATCGAAGATCCTTTAGAAAGAAGAAGATTGGCTTTAGAAAAGATCGATAACGCCAAGTTTGGTTGGTATCATGTTCGTGCCATTATGGTTGCAGGTGTCGGTTTTTTAACAGATTCTTATGATATCTTTGCCATTAACTTGGGTATTACTATGATGTCTTATGTCAACTGGGAAGGTAGTATGCCATCTTCCACTTCTACTCTATTAAAGGTTTCTACTTCAGTTGGTACTGTCATTGGTCAATTTGGTTTTGGTATTATGGCTGATATTGTTGGTCGTAAAAAGATTTACGGTAGTGAATTGATTTTGATGATTACTTGTACTTTATTGCAATGTACTACCGGTGAAATGCCAGGTGTTAGTTTTGTTGCTATCTTGACCTTTTACCGTATTGTTATGGGTATTGGTATTGGTGGTGATTATCCATTATCTTCTATTATTACTTCTGAATTTGCTACTACCAAGTGGAGAGGTGCCATTATGGGTGCTGTCTTTTCCAACCAAGCTGGTGGTCAATTGTCTGCCGGTATTTTGGCTTTAATTTTGGTCGCCGGTTACAGGAAAGATTTGGACTATGCTGCCAATGGTAAGGAGTGTGACTTTAGATGTAGAAAGGCTTGTGATCAAATGTGGAGAATCTTAGTTGGTATGGGTTGTCTTCCAGGTTGTTTAGCCTTGTATTATAGATTGACTATTCCAGAATCACCACGTTATACTATGGATGTTGAATGTGAAGTTAACAAGGCTGCTGCTGATACTTCTAAATTTGTTTCCGGTCAAACTGGTAACGCCGACGAAAATGAAGTTAATGTTTTGGAAAGAGCTCCAACCGCTGTCGAACCAGTTGAAATTACTCCACCAAAGGCATCCTTTAAAGATTTTATTCATCATTTCTCAAAATGGAGACATTTCAAGATTTTGTTTGGTACTGCTTGTTCGTGGTTCATGTTGGATATTGCCTACTATGGTTTGGGTTTGAACACTGCTGTTATTTTGTCAGCTATTGGTTATGCTGGTGGTGACAATATTTACGAAATTTTATACAATACTGCCGTTGGTAACTTGATTTTGATTTGTGCCGGTTCTTTGCCAGGCTACTGGGTTTCTATTGCCACCGTTGATACTATTGGTAGAAAGCCAATCCAAATTATGGGTTTTTTCATTTTGACTGTATTTTTCTGTGCCATTGGTTTCGCCTACCATAGACTAACTGATAGTAGTTTGTTGGGTTTATATATTATCTGTCAATTTTTCCAAAATTTCGGACCAAACACTACTACTTTCATTGTTCCAGGTGAATGTTTCCCAACTCGTTACAGATCTACTGCACACGGTATCTCAGCTGCCAGTGGTAAAGTTGGTGCTATTATTTCCCAAACTGTTTTGGGTACCTTGATTAACCATGATTGTGCTAAGAAAGGTTTAAAGAAGAATTGTTGGTTACCACACGTCATGGAAATTTATGCCTTATTCATGTTGGTTGGTTTGTTTTCATCATTTTTAATCCCAGAAACAAAAAGAAAGACCTTGGAACAAATTAGTGAAGAATGTCACGGTGAAATTGATCCTTCAAAATATGCTGGTCAGCATGAAGCCGAACCAGGTAATTCTTCAGTTAGCACCGATATTGAAGGTCAGTGATTTTTATGTTGTTTTTTTTTTTCTTAGGGTACTAGGTGAGAGATGCTATTCATTTTGTTTTACATTCATTTATTTTTTTATAACTTTTAATTTTTCATATAATTTATAAATCTTGATATTAGAAACTAATTTTTTTTTTTTTTTTTTTTGTATATTTAACTCTAATATTAAATACCATTTTCATATATATCTATATATAGTTTATAATTCTACTAGTTTTTTGACATTTAATATAATTTTTTTATGCAGTTTATCATGCGATGCCTTAGTTTAACTTAGTTGAAATTTAGGTGGACTACAGTCACCTATTACTTTCCATAAAAAAAGAAAGAGGGGAAGGAAAAAAAAAAAAAAAAAAAAAAAAGACACTATCACCTGATACAAAAAAGGTCTTACCCGGACTCGAACCGGGGTTGTTCGGATCAAAACCGAAAGTGATAACCACTACACTATAAAACCTAAAAGACGTAAATTTAGCGTCGCTGAGATTATATACTGTGAATCAGAGTTAATAAACATATTTGATATTTTACTACCTATATCAAGACAGATGTAATAGTTTGTTGCTTGATCTTTTTATATACTTTTTTACCTGATAAAATTATAACCTATATATTGCCTATTAAATTTATAATCGTCTTTTTTTTTTTTTTTTTTTTTTTTTTTTTTCATTCGTAATTTGCATTATTCTTTTTCAGCATTTTGTTATTGTCCATTAGAAAAGTTTCCTATTTAAGGAATTTCCCGACCTGTGATTATTTTTTTTTTTTATTTTGTACAAACTACGAGGAACATTATTCAACTTCAGAACATGAATATCTATAAAATGGATTGTGCTAGCGATAATCTTATTCATAGAATAAGATATCAAATGATAGGATTTTATGAGACACCATTGAAAACCGAAAAGAAAAAAGAAAAGAAAAGAAAAGAAAAACTATCTTTTTTGAATAAAAATGTCGTTTGGCATGGCCAAAAACACGTTTTGCTGGCAGCCGTTTACTGTTAGGCCCATCACTTACCTTTACTTTAACCCGGATACTCCGTTATAAATAAAGGATGAGATACGATGTTTTCTGTGTATGTACGCATCATTTTTGTGGTTTGTCCGCGTATTTCTTAGCATTTTTTTAAACCATTTTTTTTTTTTTTTTTTTTTCTTTTTCTACAAAAAAAAAACAAAATAAATAAAAAGTTTAAAATGTTCAAATAAAAAATTAAAAATGGTAAACAAAAAAAGAAAAAGATCTGATTTCAAAACATAAACAAAAACAAAATTCACGATTTGCCTTTTTTTTTTTTTAATTTTTTAATTTATTCTTTTTTTTGGTTTTGTAGTGTTTTTAACACTTTATTTTTTATTTTGCCTCCCTCATAAACACAATACAATTATTGGTATTAGAGCAAATATTTCATTAAATATAAGCTGTATATTAGTTTGAACAAGAACAGGAATTAATCAAACAAAATAATAAAATGAGAGAAGTAATTAGTATCAATGGTATGTTTTTCCTTTTTTTTTTTTTTTATTTATTTATTATCATCACTATCCCTAATGTCATCCCTAGCGCATTGCTTTCTTTTCAATGATAATTTATTTATTTTTATTTTATTTTCATCTTTTTACTAACAAAGAAAATTATTAAATACATAAAAATAGTTGGTCAAGCTGGTTGTCAAATTGGTAACTCATGCTGGGAATTATACTCTTTAGAACATGGTATAAGACCAGATGGGTTTTTACAAGAAGGTTTAACTAAACCTAAGGGTGGTGAAGAAGGTTTTTCCACTTTTTTCCATGAAACAGGTAGTGGTAAATACGTTCCTCGTGCTTTGTATGTTGATTTAGAACCTAATGTTATCGATGAAGTAAGAACTGGTAAATACAAGGATTTATTCCATCCTGAACAATTAATAAGTGGTAAGGAAGATGCCGCCAATAACTATGCTCGTGGTCATTACACTGTAGGAAGAGAATTGTTAGATGAAATTTTGGATAGAATTAGAAAGATATCAGATCAATGTGATGGCTTACAGGGTTTTTTATTCACTCATTCTTTAGGTGGTGGTACTGGGTCTGGTTTGGGCTCTTTATTGTTGGAACAGTTAAGTGTTGATTATGGCAAAAAGTCAAAATTGGAGTTTGCAGTCTATCCTGCTCCTCAAGTTTCCACCAGTGTTGTAGAGCCTTATAATACCGTATTAACGACACATACTACTTTGGAGCATGCAGATTGTACTTTTATGGTTGATAATGAAGCTATTTATGACATGTGTAAGAAAAATTTGGACATACCAAGGCCTAGTTTCCCCAATTTGAATAATTTAATAGCACAAGTTATATCTTCTGTTACCGCCTCTTTGAGATTTGATGGGTCTTTAAACGTCGACTTGAACGAATTTCAAACAAATTTGGTCCCATACCCAAGAATCCATTTCCCATTAGTTTCCTATGCTCCTATTTTAAGTAAAAGCAGAGCTAATCATGAATCCAATTCAGTGATGGAAATCACTAATGCTTGTTTTGAACCGGGTAATCAAATGGTTAAGTGTGATCCAAGAACTGGTAAGTATATGGCTACTTGTTTGTTATATAGAGGTGATGTTGTCACCAGAGATGTTCAAAATGCTGTTTCTCAAGTGAAAAATAAAAGAACTGTTCAAATGGTTGATTGGTGTCCAACAGGTTTTAAAATTGGTATTTGTTATCAGCCACCAACTGCCACACCAGAATCTCAATTGGCTGAAGTACAAAGAGCTGTTTGTATGTTGAGTAATACCACTGCTATCGCCGATGCTTGGAAGAGGATTGATAGAAAGTTTGATTTAATGTATTCCAAACGTGCTTTTGTTCACTGGTATGTTGGAGAAGGTATGGAGGAAGGTGAATTTACTGAGGCCAGGGAGGATTTGGCTGCATTGGAAAGAGATTATATTGAAGTAGGCGCAGATGCTTATACTGAAGATGAGTTTTGATTATTATATACAGTTATAGGAGGAGGAATAATACCCCGTTTATTGAGTATTTTATTTTATTTTTAAATTTTTTTTTTTTTTTTTTGTTCAGTTAAAATCTAAAAAAATAGTTATATATATATATAATATTTTATTTTGCTTTATATTAATAATAAATCTTTACTTGTTTTATATATATGTATATATATATATATATATATTATTGCTCCTGTTTATTTTTCATTACTTAAAATGTTATTTATGTATTAGAGAGATTTAATGTTTAAGCGATAATTCTAAAATAGAAATAGAAAACAATAATTATTATGAATAAATGGTGAATGTTGCAATGTAATATATAAATGATGATTATATATATTTGAGACTTTAGTTTTAATGAATATAAAAAAAAGTTAAGAGTTTAATACATCTAGAAAACAGAAAATGGTTATTTATTTTCAATGAGATTCAAATTATTATTATTATTGTTTTTCCTTTCTTTGAATAAAATTAACTTACAAATCAAACCGAAAAAAAAAAAAAAAGAAAAAAAACGTCTGCTTATGTAATTTTTGTCTTACTTTTCAAGAGAAATTTACTTGTAATATTTTGACTCGCGAAATCTAAAAGAAAAAAAAAAGAGAAAAAAAAAAAAAAAAAAAAGAAAAAATACATTCCTAAAACACTTTTAGAATAAAACAAAACAAAACAAAACAGAACGAAAAATAAAAAAAGAAAGAAAATCCAATCAAAAGTACAAAAAATGGATGAAAAAGACTCTATAATAAGTAGTAGTAGTAGTACCACCACCGGTACTACTAGTTCGGCAATTATAGATCCAATGGCCGGTTTAAACGGTATTAAAAACTATACTTTTAAAAACTGGGCTGGCATCTTTAGTTGTAAACCACAATTATTTTTTCAACCAAGTAACATAGATGAAGTCACAAAAATTATCTTGAATGCTTATAAAGAGGGCAAAACCTTTACTGTCATAGGTTCTGGTCATTCTCCAAGCGATCTGTGCTGTGCAAATCCAAATGGTTGGTTGGTAAATCTAGATAAATTAAACAGGGTTCTAGATTTCAAAGTGTATGATGGGGGCAATTATGCAGATATTACAGTAGAAGCAGGATTAAGAGTTTATAAGTTGAATGAAATATTGGGTGCTAAAGGATATACTATCCAAAATTTAGGTTCAATATCTGAGCAAAGTGTTGCTGGTATTACTGCAACAGGTACGCATGGTTCTTCAGCTTTCCACGGATTAGTATCCTCTCAATATGTTAATCTAACTATTATTAATGGCAAAGGTGAACTAATTTATTTAGATTCTGAAACCAATCAAGATGTTTTTAGAGCAGCTTTATTGTCTTTGGGGAAAATTGGCGTCATTGTCAAAGCTACAATTCGTGCTATACCCAAATATAAAATTAAATCTACACAAGAAGTCATCCATTTTGAAACTTTGTTGGAGAAATGGGATGATATTTGGACCAGTAGTGAATTTATTAGGTGCTGGTGGTACCCCTACACTCGTAAATGTGTTCTGTGGAGGGGTAATAAAACTACCGAACAAGTTCATGAAGTTACTCGTAAATCATGGTGGGGTACTAAATTTGGCAGGATTTTTTATGAATGTTTATTATGGATTAGTGTTAAAATTTATCCAGGGATAACCCCATTTGTGGAAAGTTTTGTGTTTAATAGACAATATGGTGCTGTAGAAACTTTTGGTAATGGTGATGTAGCTATTCAAGATTCTATTGATGGTTTAAATATGGATTGTTTATTTTCTCAATTTGTTGATGAATGGGGGTGCCCATTACTTAATGGTCCTGAAGTTTTACGTTCTTTGGATCATTCCATTCAACAAGCGGCTTCTAACAAGGAGTTTTATGTACATGTTCCTATTGAAGTTCGTTGTTCTAATACTACTCTCCCACCCCATCAATTGGATTATTCCCACAGAACTTCGACGTCCAAGGGTGCCGTTTATGGTAATATTTTACGTCCTTATTTAGATGCTACTCCAAGAGATTTACAATATGCTGAACATGTCACCAATAACCAATTAACTTTATATATTAATGCTACTATTTATAGACCATTTGGTGCCAATACACCTATTCATAAATGGTTTACCCTTTTTGAACATACAATGGGTGCTGCTGGTGGTAAACCACACTGGGCTAAAAATTTCTTGGGCGATGTTTCAATGCTTCCAAAAGGTGTTAAACCAAAAGAGAAATATTTGGACTATGAAATGAGAGGTATGGCCAGTGAAATTATCAAGTGGTATGGTGAAGATTTAATCAAATGGCAACAAATTAGAAAACAACAAGATCCAAATGGTGTGTTTTTAGCCAATAAAGATTGGTGTATTCGTAATGGTATTTTGGAAATTTGAAATTTTTTTTTCTTTTTTTCCTTTCTTTCCTTTCTTTTTTTTTTTTTTTTTTCTCTCCTATAATATATAAACTATATATTAATAGCTTTACTGTCTTTTATCTTTAATTTTGATATTCTGTATTAACATTAGCAATTTTTCTTTTTAAAACAAATAAATATTGTATATATCATTTGCGAAAAATAAAAAAAAAAATATACAAGATTCATTATTACTATATATTTTTTTTCTTTTCTTTTTTTTTTTTTAATTATTTTTTTTTTATTTTTTTTTTTAATTATTTTTTTTTTTTTTTCGGAAAATTTTTTTGAGCTTTATTCAAAAAAAAAAAAAAAAAAAAATTCGTTGCTATAGTGTTCATTTACTATAGATAATTGTACTTGAAAGAGAAAAAAAAAAACCATTACAAAACTCTCAAAAACTCAATAATTCAGATGTCTGAAGAAAAAAAAGAAGGAAAAAAGGAAGAAAATATTTTGGATGATCCTAAACATGGTATTTTGATTCCATCTTGTTTAGTTTTGGTGGGTGTCATTATATTATATGCCCAATCTAGAAGTGGCAAAATTCTATTGGCTTTACCGATTTTGTTCACTTTTTTATCGGTCAATTACCTCAAGGCAAAATCTCGTAAACAATCAGTTTATAAAGACAAATGGACCAAATTGGAACTTGTTGATCAAACCATTATTTCCAAAAACTCCGCAATTTATCGTTTTAACCTAAAAACACGTCTAGAGGCATTAAACACACCTGTTGGCCATCATTTAGCTGTTAGATTTAATATTGACGGTAATGATCAAATTAGATATTATACACCGATTTCTCCTCAATACGAAACAGGCCACTTTGATATAATAGTTAAATCTTATCCAGATGGTACAGTTTCCAAATGTTTCGCCGGTTTAAAACCAGGGGATCAAGTCGAATTTCAAGGTCCTGTTGGTAGGTTTAATTATGTACCAAATTCTTATAAAGAAATATGTATGATTGCTGGTGGTTCAGGTATCACTCCAATGCTACAAGTCATATCAAAGATTGTTTCCACTCCGGAGGATTTTTCTAAAATGACTTTAATTTTTGCCAATGAAACCGAAAATGATATTTTATTAAAGGATGAGCTGGATGAAATTGCTGAAAAGTACCCAAACTTGAAAATTCATTATGTTTTAAATAATCCTACTACAGGAAAAAGTATCGGCGATGTTGGTTTAGTTACTAAAGAACTCATGTCTAAATATTTGCCTAATCCATCTCCAGATGTAAGACTTTTGATTTGTGGTAAACCAGATATGAAAAAAATGTTACTGGAGTATTCAGAAGAATTGGGTTGGCCATCTGGCACCTTGAAATCTAATCCAGATGATCAAGTCTTTTGCTTTTAAAAGTAAAGTATATATATATATATATATATATATTTTATATATTGACATTTTTAGTATTCCACAGAGAGAAAAAAAAAAAAAAAGAAATCAATTCTCTATTTCGCTCAATGATAATGATAATGCTAATGCTAATTCCAAATCATTGTCTATTTCGGTATTAATATTGGGATTAGCCTGTGTATTCCTTTCCATTGTTTGCAACTGCAGACGTGTTTCTTCATCTAACTCATCAGTATCTTCTCTACGCGTAATCACATGCTCTAACTCACCCAAAGGTCTTCTTCTTCTTTCACGGGCAGATCTGTTATTATTATTATTATTATTATTATTATTATTACTAGAATCCAATGTTTGTTCCACAAGCAACGGTTCTAAACACATATCACTAAAATCACCATTAGTATTGTCCAACATAGATGCTTCGATAGCTAGTCTTAGCATCTCTTCTTCTTCTTCTTCCTTCCTTCTTTTCTCTTCTTCACCGAGTGTAGTGGTTTTAGATTCAAGCATGGCTATTTGTAATTGGATATCCTCATTATCATTGACACTACCATTGAATTTTTTATAAAGCTTATCCAAAACTTTAGCATCTTTATCTTCCTCTCTTACTTCATCATTGTAAATCTCCAGCTGACCACTAATCATCTCATTCCATTTAGAACTTCTCGTACTGTTAAATGGTTTTTTGTGATTTTTATTCAGCTTCCCATTATCTACATATTGCAAATAGTGTAAAACATTTTCACTACCAACTAATATTCGACCATGCGACAATTTTAAAAACTGAGGATATTTTTCCATTTTATGAATGCTTCTTATCTCTTCTCCACTATTAGCATCATAGACAGAAATACTTCCACAAAATGCTATTAATAAAACCAAATTATTTACTTGACAAGTGTATATTTTCTCTTGAAAACTTAATTTTAAATGAGGCTTAATTGATAAATACCCACCTTTACTAGTTTCGCCATTGTCAGTATCCAATGACCTGATATTAATAAGGTAGACTATATTAGTATCCGTTAATATACCTGCATAACATCCATCCTCACCAGCCAAATTGATATCTTGATGTGCTTTCCTCATACTTGTGGTCTCGTCAATAAATACGTCTTGAATAATGCTTCCATTATCTACTTTAAAGATTCTAGTTGATCCAAAGGCATCTTTCAAATTTAGTGATATAAGGTAAAAATCGTGAACATCAGCTATAATTAATAATTCACCACCTTGGTCCCACTTGATAAACTGTATATTAACTGCTTGCATGGGCGATTTAAGTATATGCACTTGGGTCATTTCATTGATAACATAAATATATGAATCATCAACTGCAATAGTTTTATTTTTGTTGTACATATATAGATATCTAACTGGTGACGTTGATATCTTCAAAGACTGACGCATATTACTATTAAGCCACCAAATAATCTCACCATTTGCACAACCGCTACAACTCCAAACATCTATATTAGATTCATCGGCAGCTTGATACGACGAAGTACAAATAGCAGTAACGCAGCTGCTATGGGAAGCGTCAAATTCAACCACCGGGGATAAATATGATTTATTAGTTAATAATTTACCAAATATCCTTCCATCATATCTCCCGAAAACAGCTGCATTGATATTAAAATTTATAGTGGAACAACCTTGGGGGGTAGTACATGGAATATAAGTCAACCTGTTTTTCTTCCTACGGTTCATATTGTTTAGTTGTATTAAAGTAATAACACCTTCGTTATAACAGGCACATTTGGGATAATCGAAAACAATATGTTCCAGCTGATGCGCATTATGTTGCACTTGTGGCAATAGGGTGTTTATTGTGTATTTGGTTTTAATACCTCTATTGTGTTTCCAATCATCCAATAACCGGAGTCTTGTGAAATATTCTTCTTTATAAGTTTTTTTACCACTAACATTAGGAAATTGGTATGAATTTATCCTTGAAATAAACATTTGTTTCCATATTTCATCATCGTGCTGTATGATTCTCTGAAAAACTTTGCACGTTTGTTGTAAATCCTGTAAGATTATGTGATCCAAATGACTGAATATCGAGAGTAGTAATTCAATAGGTAAATCTTCCAACTTTTTGGCGGCCATATTGGTCATGTTAGCGTTGAGCATAAATAATATTCTTGCACCGCTGGATAGTGGCGATTAATTTGTATTTTTTTTTAAAAAAAAATTTTTATATTGTTTAACGCAACCATCTACTTTTATTATAGTAAAGAGTGTTGAATATCAAGTTTGAAAACCGAAAAAAAAAAAAAAAAAAAAAAAAAAAAAATTTATATGTATATATTTTAGAAAGAGTAAAATATTGACACGTTTTTATTCTCATATGGCTAAAAAAAATTGGTTCCTAGCAGGATCGAACTGCTGATCCCCGCGTTATTAGCACGGTGCCTTAACCAACTGGGCCAAGGAACCAACTCATATTTTTCTACTGAAACTCGTATAACAGGACAGCCTTTGCAATATCTTTTTCATATTAATATTTTGCCTGTCTTTTTCACGCACTCATGAATTTTTTTTTTTTCTTTTTTACTTTTTGGTTTATATTAATTTCCTACTTTTCTATGATGTTCTATATTCAATTTGCTTCATAACAACTTCTGTTGTAAAATGAAATGCTGACGAAAACATATTAGTATTAGTTACTACAATTGATAGTCACAATTAATAATATATCGCTAATCAAGTTCAATCAGAACCAACAACGAGAATAGTACAAATAAGAATGAGTGCTATAACAATTAAGAAAAAGTTGAAAAGGAAGGAGTATCCTTCATGATATTCTTCATGATTGGTTTATAATTTTAAATAATCTTTAGTACATGTAAAGACATAAATAAAATAAGAAATTACTTGCCAAAAAAAATTTGACCCTGTAATTAATTTCTTGTTCTGTTTAGGTCTTTACATATAATAATAATAATATATAATAAAGATTATTTAAAACTATAACTTAAATACTTTTTGGTGAATAACTTGATAATAAATCATCTCTTTATATATGATTTATTTTCTCATTTATATTTGATATTCTTATTAATCTTTTCTAATGTTTCCTCGTTGTCCGCCAGGTATAATTTCCATCCTGCGACGATCTCCGTATGTTCGGTTGTAATATGCGTTTAGTTGATCTCATATTACGACATCAACATCAATTAAGGTTGTTTGGCCGAGCGGTCTAAGGCGTCCGATTCAAGTGATCATATGCTTTCGCACTGTAAATGCGAATACTCGGATATCGTAAGATGCAAGAGTTCGAATCTCTTAGCAACCATTATTATTATTATTTTTTTTTTTTTTTGGAATTTTTATTTCATGATTTTTATTTCATGTCTTCGATAATTCCGTATTTTCATCATTATTTAGTAGGTTCTTGAGGGCAGTTATTAAATATAGGATATACAAGTCATTAATTATACAAGTCCAAAAGTAAATCCACCACCTGTCCTGTATTATAATTTTTAGCAATGCAAATATCTTCAATAATATCAACTTCTATTTCAGGGAACATACTTTGTAAATTTTTAATAGTTTCTTTATGTTCTTTGTGTCCTAGTTCAAGGAGCGCCACTTGCCAATTGGTATGGTCATTGTACTCATCAGAATGATTGTCTGAAGCAATTGCATGACTTTCTTCTTGTCGTATGTTTTCAGCAGGAAACAAAAAATTCTGAAATATAGCCTTTACTGAATCTGTATTTGGTAAATGAAAAGTACCACTGTTAGCTACACTATTTGGTTGATTCTGAATAGTTGTATTGGTGGCTGTTTCCAACGGTAACAATGTACGTCTTTCTTCCTCAATCAGTTTTTGATTCTTCGTGTATAACTCATCAAATTGCTGTTCATCTTTAATCCTCAAAGACCCTTTATCCATGTCAAGAATAAATTTAATAGCACCTTGCAAACTGCTCAAATAATATTGACTCTCTCCGGTAGAAAAACTTTTGCTTCTATAACACTCTATATAATTACAATTAGAACATAGATTTTTAACGTCACTTTTTAATAAAGTATATATTAGTAAGGGTACAAAATCATCTGCAGTTGATATTTTTTGGAATTTTTTCAATATACCATAAATGACTTTACAACAATTTAAAATACAAACCATTTTATCGCGTGGTGCTCTATAATTGTTTATTTTGTTTAATTCTATTGTGGCCAACTTTACAAATTTATCTAGTATATTGTAATGAGTCCCAAGTTCGTCGTAATTGCTGATTTCTAGCATTTCTGGAGTGACTATCTTTCCATAATTAAGTCTTTGCAACTCAAACTTCTCATCCAAATTCACATCAACAAAAGCATCTACTGCTGTTGCTAAAGGCGGGAAGAGCTTGGGGTATAATTTGTTCATAATTAATTTTTCTAAACCTTCTTTGGCATTAGTTAGATCATTCATAGATTTGAAGGGTTCATAAATTAAAAATTTTTCATAAATGAATGATTGAAAATCACAAACCAACTTAACCTGTTCCGCACAAGTGTAATTTCTGCGAGAATTGTAGAAATTTTGAATGAAGGATTTTGTGTATTTCACTATTGGCTCAGCTCTCGGATCTCTTAGTTGTTTTAAAAATATTTTAAAATCAAATAATTTGGAATTCTCTGTGGTAGTAACGATAACAGAAGAAGGAGAAGAAGATCTTTCTTTGAGTTTTCTATCATTGGAATTGTTGGGACTATTGACACTATTGCCACTATTTTGGGATTTCACTTCATTGCTAAAATCGTCTTCAGACATCTTTAATATATGTATATATGTATTTTTGCCTTTTTATGTTACGGAAAAGAGTAACAAAAAAGAAAAAAAAAGAAATGATTGCATACAAATTATCTCATCTTTACTGAAAGGTACAATAAAGTGACATTTGCAATGAACGATAAAGTAAATCTAAATAAACAAAAACAAAAAAAAAAAAAAAAAAAAAAAAAAAAAAAGAAAAAAATTTTTTAACATTAATTTAAAAAAAAAAAATAGCCGAAATTTTTTTTTTTTTTTTTTATTATATATTATAGTTTAATAAGAATAACAATACTATCAAAGAGTGTTGAAATAACAGGTATACGTACATTAATGTGTGGTATTTTGTTTTATAATGGTGAAAATGTTAAACCCAAGGATTATAGCAATGATACCGAACTACTATTAGAGTTTTATGAGAAAGATATAACCAGAGCCAGAAATAATACTGAATTAACAACAAGCACACAGTTTAACAGTCTAATTCCGTATATTATCTCTAGAGGACCGAACTATTGTTCTTTAAGGTATGATCCTTCTTCACAGAATTTCTGGTTTTCTAGTGTTTTATCTCTAAGAAGCCCATTTACTAAACAATGTGTTTCCAATGAAAGATATGTTTTGCAATACAATGGCGAATTATATAATGATTGTACCACTGCTAGTTTGCTCGAGTTTGAGAATGACACCATGTATATTTTAAAAGAGTTATCATCATCGGAACATGGAGTTACAGATGTTATAGGGAAATTGAATGGGGAATTTGCTTATACGATTTATGACAAATTAGAGAGTTGTGTCTATTTTGGTAGGGATAAAATAGGCCGCAGAAGTTTAAGTTACCAGCTTAACTCAGATGACAATGCAAATACCAGCATATATATCACTAGTTGTAGTGGTAAATCTCAAGGTAGTTTTATTAACTGTGATGGTGGTGTCATATATAAATATGCTATAAATCAACATACGTTAACTGAAGTGGGTAGTATAAAACCAGATTATATGGTCACGAATATGGTAGATTTGGAGTTCCAGCATATGGATACAAAAATTGATGAATTATATGAACTATTGCAAAGTTCCATTTACAAAAGGTTGGTTACAATTCATCCGTTGCATGCCGAACAAAATCCTATTTCTGTTTTATTTTCTGGTGGATTAGATTGCTCTATAATTGTTAGTTTAATATGCCAAGAGTTAGTGAGACAAAATAGAGAAAAAGATATCACTATAGAATTGTTAAATGTTGGATTTGAGAGTCCAAGAACTAATATGAAACCGAGTGAAACCCCTGATAGACTTTTGGCTATTGAGTCTGCCAAAATAATCAAAGGAAATTTTTCCGATATAGATATAAGATTGTTGGAAGTAGATGTATCTTATCAAGACTATGTTAAGTTCAAAGAACATGTTGTTGATTTAATATATCCCAAAGCAACAGTAATGGACCTTTCTATTGCCATTGCATTTTATTTTGCAGCTGGTGGTAAAAGTAATTCTGGGTATAATAGAAATGGCATAGTTCTTTTCAGTGGGCTAGGCGCAGACGAATTGTTTGGTGGTTATTATAAATTTCTTCATAAAAGTTTGTCTGAGATACAAGTTCAATTAATTAAAGAAATAAATAATATACACGATAGGAACTTGAGCCGTGATGACAAAGTAATATCTTCGCATGGGGTTGAAGTGCGATATCCTTTTTTGGATGACGATTTGATTGAGTTTACTACAACTTCTATTCCGTTGAATTATAAAGTAAATAAGTTGATTTTACGGAAATTAGCGTTTAAACATTTGAATTTGGGTAAAATATGCGAAGAACCTAAAAGAGCTATTCAATTTGGTTCTAAAACTGCCAAGATTGTGGATGGGAAGGGCAAAGGTACTGACATTTTATAATTTTTATGTATATATATATTTATTTATTTATTTATTTAAAAACATTATATATTTGGCTGCTTGTTCGAAATTAAAACTTAGTAATAGTGTAAAACCATTAAATAAAGTTAGTTTGGTCAAGTCTTTTAAAATATCTTCTGAATTTTCTACATCAACTACACATAGCAAAATTGAATTTTGATTTACTATGGGCTTTATTTTTCTATAAATATATTCTGGATGTAGTTTATGGTATTTTAAAGACAAGAATATAACTTTACGTGAACCTCGTATTAGATAATCATATTCTATTTTGGCGGTGGGAGAAGAACTAACGTATCTCCACTTGGTATTTTGTAATTTATCTAGTAAAGGGTTTCCCTTTTGGGTTTTACTTACTAAAACTGTTTTGGCATTGCTATACTTATCTCCCCCAGACGTCCTATTACTTTGGATATCATCGTTTTTATCACTAATTTGGGGCTGATTATGTTTTATGGTAAAAGCATTAACTACCGTATTGTTTGAACTATTAGAATGTTTTTGATCACTGTGGTTATGTGATTGTTCCTTGTAAATAACTGGTAATTTTTTCCCATTCTCCTGGATATCTATGCTTTCCGCATTGTTTTGTAATTTTTTGGCATTTGCCAAGATACTTCTAAATGAGGTAGTATCTGAATTATCCATTTTTTCTTTTTTTAATTAAGTAAATTATGATACAATTATCGATGATAATAAATGTCACCCAATGGCTTTTATTTTTACAATTGTAGTTGAATAAGATGGAAAAAATTGTCAAGTCGATCAATCATAATACATTAAAGCAATATTTATATATTAATACTATAGTTTTTAAAGTCCGATGGGTGTGTTGTCCGAGTGTATAATAATTTCAATTTTATTTTATTTTATTTTGTTTGATTTTATAAAAAAAAAAAAGGTAAAATAATATCAAACTTTTTTTTTTTTTTTTTTTTTCCAAACTTTCATTATTTTTCTTATTACAAATTAGCAGCTCATTGACTAACAAAAGAACTTTTAAAACTAATATAACCAAGTTCAATTACTAGCCAAGGTCTATATATTCATATATTAAAATGTCCCAAAAAAGTATGTTTGTGTTATTTTTTGTTTAATATTTAGTTGCATACAAATAAGGAAAGGACACCTTTAATCAGTTTCCTTGTATCCTTTTTTAATCTTTTTTTTTTTTTTTTTTTTACTAACAAAATATTAATAGTGGATATAAATAATTATTATTTATATCAAAGTATAATGGGTTGTATTCGTTTGTTATTTATGCCTATTATTATGCTTTTTATTGTAATTTTAAAATAGTTGATGTAACAAAACTAAATGTCGAACAATTGAGTATTGTAAAACAGCAATTTGACCAGGAACTACAGCATTTTTCCCAATCTCTACAAGCTTTGAATATAGCAAGGGATAAATTTAAGGATTGTATAGATGATGTCAATGCAGTCTCTAACCCAGAAAATGAAAACAATCCCATTTTAATACCCTTAAGCAATTCATTATATGCTTCTGGACAGGTAAAGGACTGTACAAAATTTATGGTTGATATTGGTACCGGTTATTTTATAGAAAAAACAACCAAGGAAGCTATAAACTTTTATCAAGGGAAAGTTGAAAAATTAAATAAGGAGTCTCAACAAATACAAAGTATTATAAAAGAAAAGAGTATGTCATCTATTGCCATAGAAAACAGAATAAGACAATTATTAATAGAAAAACAAAAGCAACAGCCAAAAGAATAAAGTGTTTTTTTATTTTTTATTTTTTTTTCGTTTTCCCCTCATCTTCGTCATTCTTACTCCATTAATTATTTAATTATATATATATATGTATATATTAACTTAGCTTAATGATTATCAAAGATTTTTAGAGCTTCCATTTCCTCTCCTTTCTTTGTGATAGCAACATTTTATTTTTTGTTATTATGTTTTTGAGTTCGAATGAAAAAGCAGAATAATTATGAGACTTGAACTTATTTAGATTTTGCTAACCGAAAAGAAAAAAAAAAAAAAAACTAGATTGAAAAATTATGTATGTAAATTTTTTTTTTTTTTTTTTTCTTTCTTTCTCTTTCGACCAGCTTTAATTGAACATTTCTTTTTTTTTTTTTTTTTTTTTTTAATTTTTTTTTCCTTCAAAAAGCATCCTTTTCACATTTTTTAAATGAGAATAAAAATATTAAGTTTATTTCTTATTTAACCAAACTTTTTTTTTTCTTTTCTTTTTTTTTTTTTTTTTTTAAACTTGTTATCACAACTCAAAGCATTGTGATTAGATAAATAATAAAGCGGATATTCAACTAATAAGATATGGCTAAAAAAAGAACCAAGCTCACCAAAAAACAAACTTCAAGAAGGTCTTTAAATGCTTTTGAATTAGCAGAACGGGAAATCAATGGAACTGAATCAGATTCCTTTACTCCAAATTATAAAAATAAAAAAAATTATTTACGGTTGAATGGTACAATCGTTAATCCAAACAAGCTACATAATGATGACTCAGACAACATTGACGACTCAGACGATGATTTTGAAGATGAAGAATTAGACTCAGATGAAGCCTTAAATTCCGAAGACGATTACGATGTCTTAAATTCTAAATTTTCTCAAACAATTAGAGACAAAAATAACAATGAACTAAAACTTGGTAACCAAGAAAAAGAAGAGGAGGAAGAAGAAGAAGAGGAAGGTGGATACACTTCCATTGATGAGGAAGAATTAATGCCTTTATCTAAAGTCTGGGATATTAATGTCAATAATCCCAAGGAATCTGCTGGTGACAATAACAGTAGCGAAGATGACAGTGCCTTGAAATTTGATGATCGAGATGAAGAAGATGCTGATAGTGAGAGCGAAGAAGATGCTGATAGCGAAGAAGTTAACGATGATATCCACTCAGATGATCCTTTTGATGAAGTGTCTGACGACGATGAAGAAGTTAATTTAAATACAGTTACAAGCAAATTAAATAAAGAAAATGACAAATCTTCAAATTTATTCAAAAAATTAGATACTTATGCAGATGGGGAAGAAAATGAATTTGCATTGCCAGGTATTTCATCTTCTGGATTGTTTAACACTAGTGCTGATAATAATACCAGTAGCGGTAAAAAATTAAAGTTGACCGACTTGTTAAGTGTTGTGGACGATAAAAAGGCATTAGATAAAGCCACATTGTTAAAAGAGGCTCATAAACCAATGGCTGTTCCTTTACCTCAGAGAATTCAAAAAAGGCATGAACGTAAAATTGCTTATGAACTTTCTAAGGATGAAGTAAATAAATGGAAAGATACAGTGCAGCAAAATAGACGGGCTGATCATTTATCATTCCCTCTAGCTTCAAAAAGTCATCCTGTTGAAGCATCTACTTTTACACCAGTTGAAAAACCAGTCACCGAGTTGGAAGAAAAAGTTGGCAAGATGTTGAAAGATAGTAATCTGGTAGAGATCACAAAGAGAGAATCAAAATTCGAAGATATCGCCACTGCTACAATGAGTCCTGAGGAAATGAAAAAAAGGACTACTGAGCTAAGATTAATGAGGTCTTTGATGTTTCGTGAAGAAAGGAAGGCTAGGAGAATAAAAAAAATTAAATCCAAAGCCTATCACCGTGTTAAGAAAAAGGAAATGTTAAGGAATAAAGCATTAATTAGCGAAGATGCTGACCAGGATTCCGATGAAGAGGCTTCGGAAAAACATGATATCCAAAGAGCGAAGGAAAGAATGACATTAAAACATAAAACAACATCGAAATGGGCACAAGATATGATTAAGCATGGTATGACTAAAGATCAAAGCACACGTGAGGAAATGGAAGAAATGCTAGCGCAAAGTGAACGTTTGAAGAGTAAGATTTTGGGTCATGGTTCAGATGATAGCGATGAGGGTGATACTTTCAATGGTAATTTGAGTGATTTAGAAAGAGAAAATGATGATGCTAATGCAGAGACTAGTTCCAATTCACGGGCCAATGTTGGTAAAAGTGGTGTTTTAAATATGGCATTTATGAAGAATGCTGAAGCACGCGAAAAAAAAAAAAACCAAGAGATGCTTGGTGAATTGAGGAACTTGGAAAATGGTGATGACACAGAACTTTTCAAAAGTGGTGCCAAGGACATGGGCGCTAACATTATCCTAAATCAAGGTAGAAGAGTATACACGCCTGCAGCATCGGATTCTAATATAAATATCAAAGAACATGATAAGCGTATTTTAGAAGAAAATGAGATAGATGGCTCTAGGGACATTGTTAAAAGAGTCAAAGACAGACATGATAAAAAAACAGAGGAGCGTAATAATTCTAAACCTGTTAAAACAGTAGATGAAAATGAAAATGAAAATGAAAATGAATCTGTTAATAAAGTTATTGGAAACGCTAATCCTTGGTTAAACGAAGATTCTGATAATGAGGGGTATTCTGGTCAAAAAACTGGTAAAGTCAATGTGGTGGATGAGAATAGTTCCAAGCAATCCAAGATGGAAAATAAGATCAATAAAAATAAGGCTAAACATGCCAGAAAATCAAAAAACAAAAACCACACTAACGAAGATCTAATATTAAATTTAGATGCTGGAAGCACTTTGAACATTGTTGACCCATATGGTGGCTCCGAAGATGAGCAAGTGGCTTTTCAGCAGCAAAATGTTATCGCAGAAGCCTTTGCTGGTGATGATGTTGTTTCCAACTTTGAAGAAGAAAAAAAACGAGTTGCTATTGATGAAGATGATAAAGAAGTAGACGTTACTCTACCAGGCTGGGGCGAATGGGCTGGTTCTGGTACCAACAAACATAAAAAAAGGAAATACATAAAAAAAGTGAAAGGTCTTGTTAATAAAGAAAAAAGGAGAGATAAAAATTTGAAAAATGTTATTATTAATGAAAAAGTAAACAAGAAAAATTTAAAGTACCAATCATCAGCTGTTCCATTCCCATATGAAAGTAAAGAACAATACGAAAGATCATTGAGAATGCCAATTGGACAGGAATGGGCCTCTAGTAACACATATAGCAAGATGATTAAGCCCAGAATAATGACTAAACCAGGTGTTGTTATTGATCCTTTGAAAGAGCCATTTAAATAGATTATTACTGCTTTTAACTTTTTTTTTTTTTTTTTTTTATGTATATTATTTATAAGTCGGAAAGGAGAAAAAAAATTATAAATACATCTCCTCCCCCCCCCTTCTACATTTCTTTACTATTGAGTTTTCAAAGATATAATATTTCTTATATAAAATTAAAAAAATAAAAATAATTTAAGATTACATACATACATATATAATTAAATAGTGCAGACTCCAATAAGTACCTGCATTATAAAGACTCTAATCTGTCATTTATTTCTTCTGTTGTTAATTTTCTAAATCTAGGACCTTTAACCCTATTATCACCTTTAAACCCTAATAAATCAGGATTTTCATTGCCAATTATAGCCAAATCAATTGTAGAACCATTGAATTCTCCTTCAACAGATTCTTTCAAAGTAAGCAATGCAATATGGATGGCATCTTCTAATTCTAATTCATTATTCCATCTTTTTTCCAGAAAGGTTTTGGCTGCTACAGAACCCTTACCTATGGCAGTAGCTTTCCAAGGAAAATAAGCCCCAGAAGGATCAACTTGATATAAATTGAAGCCATTGTGGTCATCATAACCACCAACCAAAAGCGAAACACCAAATGGTCTGACACCACCGGATTGAGTAGCTTCTTGCATAATTTGTGCTATTTCTGAGACGAGTATTTTAGTTGGAGGATATTCCCCGTAAATTCTTTTATAATTTGTGTGTGCCACTTTTCTAGATTTATCAACTAAAACTCTAAAATCTGGACCCATTCCTGAATAAACAACACCAATATCAGGTGTCAATAACTCAATTTTATCCAATGATTCATTTAAAATCAACGGAGAAGTGGATTTTTTTTCGGTGGCTATAACAATTCCATTTGTAGCTTTTATTCCTAATGATGTAACACCTTGTTTGACAGCAGTCAATGCATAATCAATTTGACCTAGTTTACCACTTGGCGAAAATGTTGTTAAAGAAAATGAATATCTATCAGTCATTGATTTATGTGTATGTATATATATTTTTTTTTGTTTGTCCTTTTTTTGAGTTTAATTCAAGATTTACAATCTAATGAAAAGAATTCAACAACTAGAAAAAGAAATAATAATAATAATAATAATAAAAAAAAAAAAAAAAAAAATTAACTTTATTTGCCACTTTAAATGGCAGAACTCTTAAAGTTTATTTAATTTATTTATTATTATTATTTTTTTTAACTTTTTACAAGAGGAGAAAAATCTCTGGTAGCGTATAGTATTTATTTGGTGTCCGAGGTGTCCGAAGACATAATTACAGTAAAATGATTTCCTGTTGTCCGATAACAGTTTTTAAAGGAATAAAAGCTATGCTATTAAATACTGATCAAATATATAACGATATCTTTATACATGGGAAGTTATATACAACAAAACGCCCATTTAAATATATAATCTACGTTTGAATGCATGCACCTCCACCTTAACATTAATATCAATCATGTTTTTTGCAAATATTGTTTATGAGATGCTAGGAGTAATTTTCTTTTCAAATTATAGGAAGGTCTTTTAATATGCATAAAATTACAATCGTGGATTCTATTACAACTTTTGTTATCATAGGGTAAACACACAGAATCTTTAAAATCAATGACATGTGATAGTTCACCAAAGATAGGCTTACCATCGTACCACCTTTTATTAAACTCTTCGAAGGCTTTATAACACGATTCTTCATTGGCATATTTTATATAAACGTTCCCATTTAGATGATCGCATTCATTTTCGCAAACAACCATATTTATAACCTCTCCATATTTGCATGCCTGTATGAAAACATCTTGGTAAAAGCTATCGAAGGGTTCATATAATTGTGCTGATTTATTGTAAAAATTTCGAAGAACTATTGTTTTAGGATGTTCTGGAATAGTATGTGTTTTTGAACAATATTTACCGTGTCTGCAAGCACCCACTTTGTGATAAAATAGGCACTTTTCTCTTCTACCATTCTTGTTATCTTGTTTTCCCGTGTTTGACATTCGATTTATTCTATCTTTTTTTTTTTTTTTTTTTTTTTTCTTTTTGTAATTATTTGGTTCGATAAAGTGATTTATAATGACTTTTTTTTTTTCTTTTTTCCTTTTTTTTTTTTTTTTTTTTTTTTTTAATAAAAGGATTAGTATAAATGTAGCCCGATTGTAAAGGAATGTACAGATGTTTAACTATTACGATTTATGCCGTATATATTCAGCTTTTAGACATAACAATTATTAAAAACAAATTTACAAGATGTAGCAGCAAGGAATGTATAAGCATAAATTTCTTTTCTTTAATACTTTTATCTGAATAAGAATACTATAAATTCCTAATGTTATAAACTTTCTTATATGTTTCTATTTGAAAGTTCAAGAACCTGTAACTGAAGTTTGTCGGGAATTTTCCATTTACAGTTTGTTTCTGGTCCAATTGAAAGAACATAAACAAACAAACAAACCTTTCTTAAACAGTACAATGCTTTGTGCTAATCGAATTTCACAAGACTTCCTGTAGTAATACTTTTATTTAATAAAATATTAACATGTTTTTTTTTTTTAAACTTAGCATATGTAATAAATATTTATAAATATTGCCATTGACTTATAAAAGCAGTAACGTAAATAACAATAACAATAATAATAACAAAAGAAAAATATTTTATATTTGTATTTGAACCCTAATAAATTTTAATGGATAATAGCTATGTACATGAATGACACTGGATATATACATATTTGAATCTATTTAATCCTTCATGATCTCTTCATTCTTGGTATTAAGCTCATCTTGTTCCTTTATCTTCAACTGCTGAGCCTCGTACTTCTTACCATTCACGTACATTGTATAAACCAAACCGCCAGACATGTATAATGTAAAGCCTACTAACGATAAAACAGTTAAACGATGAACTGTGTCAGTTAATCTAGTATACCAAGCATATTTACCGGCCATTTTTTTTTCTTTTTGTTGTTTGTTTGTTTATTTCCCTCTTTTTTTTTTTTTTTTTTTTTTGCTTAGATACCTCTACATGATAAAGATGATGCTGATGATAAAAACCCAAAAATACAAACCAAGAAAATATTTAAAACAAAAAAAAAGAATAACAAAATTCAGGAAAAACAAAATGAAAAATAAAAAAATATAAAAAAAAAAATAAAAAAAAACAACAACATCCGCCCACCAACAACATCCGCACCTTATCAACATTCGTACATTATTTCCCCCACCTAAACCCACACACCACAACATAAAAAGATATACAAAAGCATATAAAAAAACTTTTGACATTTTGGGCTTTTTCCCCACCAAGATTATGTAAATGAGATGGAAAAGAAAAGAAAAAAAAAAAAAAAAAAAAAAAAAGAAAAAGATATCAACCATTCGAAGTAATAAAAAAACTATTAACTATAATATAAACAAAGTTACTCTTGCACATATATACCCCCCACATAGAGTTGTATATTTAAATATAATAAAAGTTTGAAATTTAACATAAATAGATAGAAATAAAAAAGAAAAAATAAAAATAAAAAAATAATAATAATAAATTGAACCTTTCTCTTCCCTATACATCACCGTTCCACTCCTTTCCCGATCCCTTTTTTTGGTTCCCCACCTTTCCTATTTACCAGATTCTGTTATACCAGGGGGTGTTATTAGTAAGATAATTTTTGACAAATTTTGGAGTAAAACCACTCAAATCAGATTTAATCCTTTCAAACAAACCCTTTGAGGTCCTCCCGCTTGTAGTGTACCTATCACCAGTCAAATATAACAAAGTATTGTCAGTTGCCTTTTTAATTAAATCCTTTCTACTTGAAGAAGGCAAGACGCCAAAACTTTTCAAATATTCCTTTAAGTCATCGTTTGTCCACGAATCAAACGTTTTCTCCCAAATAGCCTTGATATTATCTTGATCAACAGAAGTCACAACTGCATCTTTCTTTTCTTTAACTACACCAATCAAATCATACAATTTGTTGTTCCCGCTTTCAATTATATCTTGAATGTCATCATAACCAGAAGCGACACTCTCGCCAACCCAGCTCTTGATGTTATCCAAGTTCCAACCTTTGAATAAATCTGACAAAACTTGCTGTTCACCATCATTTTTTTTGATGCCTTTGATAATCTTCTTATTTTTATTAGTTTTCAACAAATTAATCAATTCTTCTTTTGAACTGTCTTTGTTATATTCAACACCACGGATATTTAAAAAGGACTTGATTCTTTCAATTGGCCAAGAGTCTAGCCCCACGAAAAACGTGTCATTAATCACGTTATCATCATTGACATTTGAGATTTTGTCCCGAATATATCCCCAGGCATCGGAAATTTGGTCCTTTGACTTAGAGATAATGGGTGAGGCCTTGTCTTTGGAGTATTCTGTATACCAATTCACATCATTTTTTAGCAAAGATGCGTGCTTGGAAGCAACAGAAACTAGACTGTTATAATCCAGCTTATTTTTAGGCAAAGCAATATCATGGTATTCTAACCATCTCTGCAAATCCTGTGCAGACCATCTGCTAAAAACATCTGCGTTAATTGCGCCATCCTTATTAAATAGATCAGAATATTGACCAAGGTCTAAAGATTTGTAAAAGTCATAAATTTGGTTCTGTGTATTTTCACTAACTTGATAAATATTAGCCTTCACCAATTCTACCAATTTTTGTTTATCATCAAGTTGTTGATCAAATTTGATTTTGTACTTGTTCAACCAATTTTTTAAACTATCAACTGACCAACTATTTAGATACTTATCGCTCATATAATACCCTGCAGTCCCCAAATTATCAGAAATTTTCTTTGAATTTTTCTTTAATGCCTCAAGCAAGGTTGTTTTGTCGTTTGAGTCTAAATTAATTTTGTTTTCATTTAAAAACTTTTTCAAGTCAGAAACGTCCCATGAATCAAACAACCAATCATAAATGGAATTGCCACAACTTGATAAATAGCTCTCACCTTTCAAATTGTTGGTATGGAACCAACCGCTATTTTTATTGTTGTCTGAATTTGTTAGGTCATAAAATTGTTTTTTTAACTCTTCTAAACTCCATTTGTCCTTTTTATCGTCAAAGACACCACCGTGATCCTTAATGTAATCAATTAAATCATTAGATGTCCATTTATTGATATCAAAGCTCGTTTGTTGCTGTTTTTGCATTGGATTGCTAAAAGCAATAACATTGACGAAAAAATAGATCAAAAATAATAATAATCTGAAATTTTTAAGCATTTTTTTTCTTTTTTTTTTTCTCTTTTATCGATAACTTTTTCTTTCCTTAATTTTATCCTTTTACAAAGTTATCAATGAAAAGGCTATAAAGATGGATAAGTTACTTTTGGTTTAAAGAATTAGTCAAGAAAAAAAAAAAACAAATGAAAGCAGAAAAAGGGAAAAGGGAAGAAGAAAATAAAAAAAAAAAAAAGGAAAAAAAAGGATGTTTATATACAAATAAATATTTAGAGATTTTAATGGTTTTTATTCTTGTTATTTAAATTTGATTTATTGCCCCTTTGTTAATAGTTTGTATGCCTGTAGATGAGAATATAAATTAAAAAAACAAAATTTAAGGGTATTTTAATTTTTGTAATGGCAGAAATAAAAAGTTGTGATCTTTTAAAATTTCAATACAGCGATGGAAAGTAAATCACTAAGTAGTAATATATATATATATATCCGTGAAAAGAGATTTATTGTTATGTAACAATCTCCCTTTTTTTTTTTTTATTTTTAATATTATATCGTTACTTCCATCGATCAAATAATCCTCACCCTTCACATCCATATTATATTTCATTGTCTAAATAATAATAATAATAAATTGTAAAATGTAATATTGCCAATTCTTTTCTTCTTTTCTTTTCTTTTCTTTTCTTTTCTTTTCCATAAAACAATTATACCGATATATTCACGGACATTTTAGCCTTTCGGGATCAATCTTTTTTTTTTTTTTTTTCATTCCTTTTTCCATTCTTTTTTCCATTCCTTTTCCCATTCACAATTTAATACTTTCTTCCTTTTTTCAACATACAACAATAACCTTTCAATACTTAAAAATACCCAACAATTTAAAAAAAAAAATAAAAAAAAAATACTACACAATACACACAGAAATGGATTCTAAAAGTAATGTATTTCAAACTATTACACCTAATGGTATAGTATTAAACACTGATGACCGTACTGTAACCTTGGAGGAAACTATAGTTAAGGGTCCCTCCATTTCTATTCAACAACATTTAACCAATTTGGACATCTATAAAAACTCACAATTGCCCATAAGTAATAACAGTGCCAGTGGAAGTCCTGATTTCACGAACAGCAATCGTCATTATGGTGTTGATGAAATGGTTAGGATGAAAATGGCTCTTAAGTCAAATATTAAAGAAGAAGTTATGTGGAGCTTAAGAAAATTTTTAACTTACAGTACGAAAGCTCCTTACTTGATGTCTCTCAAATCAACCACAAATCTGGATTTATTAAATGATTTTTTAGAAATTCTTGAGGAATTTGATAAGGATTTTCTATCATCATCACCCAGTAAAAAAAAATTAAGGAGCTTACTAAGTTCAGATGACCTTTTCAAATTGCAATGTACTCTAACTAGCCTACTAATTATTAGGAATTTAGCACAAGATTTGGATAATACCCAAATTTTCGCCGCTAATTCCATTTTAAAAAAATTTCTGTTAAGTTTAATGTCCTTCAATAATAATCCCAATAATATAATTTATCCAGATAATGTCAAGTATTTAACTGAGTTCCAATTTTATGTTTTAGAAATTATGGAAAGTATTGCATCTTTTATTGCGCCAGCAAAGAAAGATGATCCATATTTTGAAAACCTACTGCACATTTTAACTCAATCTAAAGACAACCATTTGATAATTTCAATTTTAAGATCAATGTCAAGATTACTTGTAAGGTCTAGGATAGGTGAGGAAAGTTCAGCCGATAATATTAGTGATGCCGTGTTAACGCAAATCGTCTCATATTTGTTATTGGCAAAGTCTAACTGTAATATAGCGGATTCTAATAATGATTATAAATCTTCAGCCAGCGGAAGCAAAAAGTATAAACCAATCAATACTACCAATGACATTAATGATAAATTAATTTTGGCATCATTGGATTTTCTATACCAGTATATTTTACCCGGGAATGAGAGATTAGCTATATTATTGGAGAACCCTACTAGATATAGCATATTGTTTACGACATTGCCTAAACTATTATCATACAACGTGCTTAACTATGGTGAATTCAAAACTATTTTAAACCATACGGAGGTAAAGCTTATTAAAAGAGTTGAATTACCACCACCTGAAAGTCCACCGGCTTTGCCTAAAGCATTATACAATCAGATTTTACAGATCGATGAGCCTAAAAGATCCACCTGTTGGCTAAGGTGTTGTTTTGAGCCGGATTTAGAGAGCGAGTTTACTCAAATTAAGCTATGGAGAGCTTATGAGTCTTCTTTTGGTGCTAAAGTTAAAGCTCAAGGTAGAAGAATGATTCCTGCTGTGGATTTTATTAAAAATGTTTCCAATTGCTTTTATAAAGCATGTGCTATGGTTATCACTGATGAAAAGACAAACACTAAAAGATTTGTTATTAAGGGTATTAAGCCAAGACGACATGCCGTTGATATAGTTAAAGGTACCCAAGAAGCTATGGCAGTCATTGCACCTGTTACTAATTCAAGCAAAAAAAATAATCACAACAATACTAAAAATAACAATGGAAAGGTACTGAAGCCACCAAGACAAACAAAATTGCCAGATATTACCTTTCCAGTTGAACTATCATCTGTTTCTAATACAGCCGCCATGCTTCTATGTTTAATATCATCTTTTATATCCCCCTCTAAGAATGATGAGGACATCAAAAAATTCTGCACAGATATAAAACCTTTTGTTATATTAAAAATATCAACTATACCACCTTTAGGTAAGCACTTGTTTGAATATCTGGAAAATACTAAATAATCCTTCCTCTTTATATATATATATATATATATATATAACAGTGAAATAAACTTACGACTAAAGGGTTACGCTTTTGGGATTTTTTAACAACATCCAGGGGAGAAAGAATATTACATGAATAAATAATAACAATATAGAAAAAGAACTCTAAAATAAATCAAACCCTCATAATGAAATTAAAAATCTGTAACTGAATAAATAAATAAATAAATAAATATATAGTCATTAAATATTAAATAATAAAAAAATCATGCACGTCCATAAAGTTTACTAACAACTTTCATAAACTGGTCAATCTTGGTAATGTTACCACTAGCATCAGATTTGATAAAATAGTCTCTTATTTGAGATAGCAACTTAGATAACTGTGCTGGTTTGAAACGGAAAACAAAATCGCTCATAATATACAATTCCGTAGATAAAGAATTAATGTAAATGCTTTCAACAACATTATTGAAAAGATATGGTATGTTCTTAGGCGAAACTAAAGACCATATATGTAAAATCTTAGATAACTCGGTAAAACTCATCTCAAAACTACCTAAAAATCTTTTAAACCTAAAATAATTTTTCAATCTATCAGAAATATTTTTCAAAGCTTTACTAGATTGGTCAAACTGTAAAGAACTTTCAAAATTATTCAACATTTGATCCAAAATTTCCTTTTTCAAAGCCAATGGCTGCATAGGTAAATCGCTAAAATATTCTTGGTAAACTAAAATCATATCATGGTAACTACCCATAGAACACAAAACATTAGCCAACTGTAAAGTATTCTCAATAACATCAATTTGCTCAAAGTCTTCATTGACAAGACTCAAATTAAACAAAATATAGGATCTCAAGTCATTGGTCTTATGAGGAGTTATGTTTTTGCCACTTTTAGCCAAGGTTTCTAAAGCTTCCTCAAATTTCTTATTATTGATCAAGTATTCAGCCCAAATATCGTTAGCTACATTAGCTTGTAAAGCCTTTTTGTATTTACTAAATTCAGAAATAAATTTTTCATAGTCCCCGCCCCTAATATATGTTTTCAATAATAGTTCGGTATCCAAAATTGGTAAAATTTTGTTATATTTCAGCATAGTCTTGTAATCACATAAATTAAATAACATTTCATAAATGTAATTCACGGTCTCTTTATATTCAGCCTGTAATGTAATACTTTTGAAATGATCGGGGAAATCGATCAACTTGATAAAAGTATGGATGTTATCATTAAAAGCATGTGCAATTTTCTGCAATTGATAATCCTTCAAGCAAACTAATATTTTTTGTGAAAATAAGGGATGATTCGCAATCACCATTAAAGACTTACTTGTTCTACTATTAACTACCAAAGTATTGCACATAGCTCTCAGGGCATCGTTAGAAGGCACTAGCTCGATAGCCTTGGTTATTATTTCGCTATCAATAATATTCTTGGTAATCAAAGCATTATATGTATCAAAATCAAAACAGTAACCTTCCTTCGATAATCTTTGGAATTCCTTAATACCAGTGTTGAAAGTGGTTCTTATCATCCCACCCAAACTTATTGGATATGATTTATCCCAGTCACCTAAATGCAAAAAATATTCTTCATCAATTTCTGGAATGTCCAACACTCTTGTGCTCAGTTGTACTACCTTGTCAGACAATTTTGTTGGGTCCAAATGCATTCTCTTGTAATTGATAATTAATTTTTTAAATCTCTCAGTAATCTTTTCCTTAAAATCTAGTAACACTTCATTGGAACATTGTGTGAAATAATGATCCAAGTTGTTAAATTCAGAAACAATTAAAGCATGTATTTCCAAACTGTAAACATAAGTTTCAACTGTTTGAGGTGAACACCACATGGCTTGGAAAACGGCAATAACTCCAGCATAATTATAGTTTAATGTTGTATCAAATTCTTTGCAATATCCCATAAAAAATGGCATATGACCAACTTTATTCAAAATCACCTGAGAATGATACTTGTCAACTAAGCTATTCAAAAACTCAAACTTTTCCAAACCAGTATTCATTGAAGAGCCGTGCGACTCTACTAAACGCAAAAGATATGAGTCAGGGCTTTCTAATTTATTCTTCAAATAATCAAAAATATGCGGATACAAAACAATTTCAAATTTAAAAGATTTAATAATAGATTCTTCTAATAATTTCAAAACCATTCGCGTGTCATTTAATTGTAAAGAATAATCCATAAATGAACTTAAAATAGACTCAACACCAAACGGATAAACCAATAAGTCAGTCTTGTTAGAAACATCCTCTTTTCTAAAGGATCTTTCCATAGAAAATAGATAATCGTAAATTTTAACAGCCAAAGGCCAGTTACCCAAACAGTTACCCAACATCGATAAATAAAATTCATAGGAAAATTCTGGAATCCACGATAATTTCTTAAAGTTAAACCATAAATTGTAAGCTTTTTCCGGATTTATTTTACTAAATGATATAAGGAAATTGGACAAAACAACTTCTATATTCTCACTGGACCCGTTTTCTTGTCTAATTTCAAGTATTAGTCCATCTAATAGTTTCAAAGCTATTCTTAATTGGCCACACTCTACCAAACCAGCCAAAGCAACGGCATATACCTTGTATTGGTTGTGTCTTAAATCATTGTCTACCGAGGAAGACAATAAGATAGACCTGAACTCTTCATAAAGTAATTTTATAGTCTTGTAATCATTACACAATTTAGCATAATGAAATAATGGTATGTAAAAGTCCGAGTTCTTAGTGGTTATGTAAGGGGTAATGTGCTTAAAAATATAATCTATGGAGACAAATCCAGGGTATAAAGAAACAGCCAATAGGAAATTCTCCAAGAGTTCTTGGGATGGATTGTTTAATTTTTGAGCTTGGACTGTTTGAAATAATTCGGTTGCAATTTTAAAAAAATCAGTACCGTTGGCATTTGCTGTTTTAAATGCAATAATAGAGCCATCAAATAACGTTTTAATAACCTGGTCATAGATATCCGGAGTGGGTTTTATTTTATTATTGATTATATCCTGGTAACAATTTAACAAGTTAAACATTTTATCATCCAAGGATTTCGAATCCAGATCACGAATGCATAACGATTTTATAATTTTCGAATAAACTTCCACCGATGGGACAATATCATTTCTTTTCAACGCATTGTATAGAGAATAAATTTTGTTGTAATCCTTCTTGTTCATTAAACAATCGTCTATTTCCTTGACCGTTTGCTTTAGAAATTGAGCTTTATTTAAAGTGACTTCAGTATCAGCTTCCCAAGCGGGTTGTGGTTCCTTAATTAGTATTTTTTTATTCAAATTTTCTATAGCCGCATCTAAAGTAGCAGCGGTTGAATAGTAATTTTTGGAAAGTTTTTCCTGAAATATCAATTTTTGGTTCTTATTACTTGTATATAAATCTTTAGAGTGCAATGTTGATGCAACATTAAAAGAAGCTCTCCTTTCTCTAGTCACCTTAAAAGGAGCAATTTCAGTAGCACCAGGAGTGGGAGATGAAGAAGAAAAAAAGCATCGTGCACTGTTAGCGTTATTAATGACTTTGGGTTCACTAGGCAAATCATTTTCTTTGGTGGCATGCGTTTTACTAGCTTCTTCTGATACAATATTTTCTTCAGTATTGCCTTGTTCAGTAGTATTTTCATCTGACACTTTATTGTTATCGTCTTCGTTATTATTATGATTAGTAGCTAGGATATGTTCAATGTTATTATAATTTACATTTGCAGCCAGAACATTGGCATTAGTTGAGTTAGAAGTCCCATGGATTAGAGGTGGTGCGTGTGCCTCAGAATTTAGTAGAGTTCTATTTTTTTTTATATAATGATAGGTACTATCAAAAAAGGTAGTGGTAGCTTGCTTGTGGGTAGCAGAATGATATCCCTTGGAATATAACTTAAAATTTCTAAAATGCATGGATTATTAAAGTCTACTTTCTTCTTAAGTCAAATAAATAATGATATTTCTATATCCGTATTAGTATAGGTCAGTACAATATAGTAGTACGCTTATAATTATATTATCGTATTGCTTTCCTTTTTTTTTTCTTTTTTTCTTTTTTTCTTTTTTTCTATCTATTTGTATTTAAAAAAGCGGATACTACCTATTGTACATAAAAACTAATAGTGTTTTTTCCTCTTTATATATATATATATATATATATATGTCTCTTCTTCACTTTAACAAAGCTAAGTTTTTTTTTTTTCGTTGATTAAAATAATCCTGATCATAAAACATTCATGTTGTATTACAGAAAAAAAAAAACAGAAATATATCAAAAGAGATGAAATTAGAACAAGGAAAGAAGAGCTAACAAGGATCAAAAAGAACAGGGGGAAACGGAAATTAAAAAAAAAAAAAAAAAAAAAAAGCAAACTTTTGAAATTTTATTTTTTTTTTTTTTTTCTTTTTTTCTTCAAGCGAGTTGTCAATACTTGGTATATAAAAACCATACAAATGACAGTATATTACTACAATTCCCCCACGGCAATTTCATACTAATGTAAATATCTCAGTTTATTATTATTAACTAAAAATGCAACATAATTGGTAGAAAATTTCGGACTAAAAAAAGGAAAATCCTCCCCAGAAAATAACGCAGACTAGAAGAAAAACATCTGGTTCGTATTAAATGATTACTCTTAGTATCATAGATACAACCGGAGTTATTTTTATTAAATACTATATGGTGCGGAAATAAATAGCCAAATATCATTGGCTAGACGCACAACCGACTGTAATAATATATATAATTAATAAACATTTATCTTTTGTTTTAATTGATCGAGCTTGTTTCGGTGCATAACGTTTCTGAAAAGATGATATTATAAATTTTTTTTTTTTTTTATTTTTATTTTTTCTTTGTATTGAAAAAAAAAAAACCTAACCTCGAAAAAAGTTTATTTATCATATATAGACTAAAATATGCTTAAAGATTATATAGAAAAAAAAAAAAAAAAAAAAAAAAAAAAATATACATATATATATATATATATATTGGTAATGATTTCTAGAACTGTACCCCATAATCGCTAGTTCAATTATTTTTTAATAGCATAGGATCTTTTGAACTTATCATCAATTTCGGTTAAGTAATAAACACCTTGTTTGATGTTCTCAATAGACCCAGTTGGTTTGAAATTCTTTTTCAAATGAGCAGCTTCTCTTAAGGATAAAGCAGCCTCGTATTCTTCTGGACTACAAACCTTTCTGTCTTTCAATTTATTATCAACATCTAATACATCAATGATCTTTTGGATGTTACCAACAACTTTACAAGAATATAAACTAGCAGCCAAACCAGAACCGTATGAGAATAAACCAATACGTTTGTTTTGTAACTTATCGTTACCGACATAGGAAAGTAATGAAGTCAATGACGAAAATACCGATGCAGTATACATATTACCTGTATTGGTTGGAACAATTAACGATGGTGCTACTCTTTCTTTGTGTAAGTTTTTGGCAACATTTACAAAAGTCTTTTCCAAGACTTTATCAGTCAGCGACTTATCATAATCTTCTGTGGCAAAACTGGCGTCAACATCTGGATACAATGATTGCTTGGCTCTGAAATCGTTGTACAACAATCTACCGTAGGACTTAACAACTAATTTACAAGTTGGAACATGAAAACAATTGTAGTCAAAGTATTTTGGTGTGTTTAAAGCTTCTGCACCAGCAGCAGATCCTTCTTCAACCAACCCTTTAGCAATAGCTTTTCTAGAATAGGCTTTGTAAGACTGATCTAAAGCTTTAACATAACAAGTTAAAGAGAAATGGCCATCGACATATGGGTATTCAGAGGTGAAATCAGGCTTGTAGAAGTCATAAGCATGTTCCATATAGGAACCTCTAACACTGTCAAAAACAATTGGAGCATCCGGACCAATCCACAAAGCAACGGTACCAGCACCACCAGTTGGTCTGGCGGCACCTTTATCATAAATAGCGATATCACCACAAACAACAATAGCATCACGACCATCCCAAGCGGAAGATTCAATCCAGTTTAAAGAATTGAATAAAGCGCTTGTACCACCATAACAAGCGTTAATGGTATCAATACCTTCAGTATCGTGGTTATCTGGGAACAATTGAGTCAAAACAGATTTAATGGATTTAGATTTATCAATCAAAGTTTCTGTACCAACCTCAATTCTACCAATTTTATTGGGATCGATGTTGTAATTTTTTAATAATTTAGAACAAGCAGTCAAGGCCATGGAATAAATATCTTCTCTATCATTAACAAATGCCATATTGGTTTGACCTAAACCAATAGTGTACTTACCACTGGAAACCCCATCGTATTTTTCTAATTCAGCTTGATTGACGCACTGTATAAATATATGTATTTTTTTTTTTTATCTCCCATTTTTAGTAAATTGTTAGTATATGATATAATATATATTGTTTTGTTGTCACATCAGCCGTAGCTTTATATCAGATATATTTGCAATCACTTTTATTCTTAATGTTTACAGCGAAGTGACAAACCGAAAAGAAAAGAAATAGAAAAGCACTATTTGGCTCATATAATATTCTTTTTGACTATAGATTTTATTGATTATAGCCGCTTAACTTTATAGTATAAATATCTGTTTTTTTTTTTTTTTTTTCTGAGCCTTTGTAAGAAGCAGAGGAAAAAAAAAAAAGCTTTTCTCATTTTTCTAATCATAATAATTTAAAAAGCCGCCCCCCGCCCCCTTATAAATACTTTCTTGTTTTGGTTGTTGAATTAAAGTAATTAATTAACTAAAAAGGTCAAAATCAAAAGATCAAAAGTAATATTCATGAAAAAGTGAGTGAGATAAAGACATATAAATATAAAGACGTGCAAATGTGCAATAAATTGTAAAGAATTATAAAATTAAACATACCTGTGATGGAATATATATTTCAATACCCTTAATACCAATGTTTTGAGGACGTGGTGGTTGATCGATAACTTTTTGTTTCTTGGTTGCTGATTCGGTCATGGATGTTGTATGTTATCTTTTATAATACTTGATTTTCTTTTTTTTGTTTTTTTTTTTTTTTGTTGTTTTTTTTCAGTTCTGGGAAGTTACCCTTATAAGGTATGATAAATGGGAAAGAAAGAAAAAAAAAAAAAATGACGATAGTAAACAGAATTGGTTTCTAGAGAAGAGTATTATTTAAATAAGCTAAAGTTAATTAACCAATTGCAAAAAAAAAAAAAATAAATACGTAAAAATAATTTAAAATTGTAAAGAAAAAAAAATATAATAAAATAAAAAGAAAAGAAAAAAAAGGAAAGATGTTAATTTATTTTTTTTTTTTTACCTTGTTTATTTTTTTTTTTTTTTTTTTTTGCTTGTATTTTGCATAAATTTGTTCATATGTTGTTGTTATGATCGTTCTTTATAAACTTTGTACAGATTTGCTAGTCTTTTTCTCAATCCAATCTTAACGCGTCGATTTATCGGTTTATTACAATATTATTTGTGTGCCTGTGTTTGTGCGTCTAAAGAAAAATAAGTTATTTCTATTTCTATTTTTATTTATTTATAAACGAAAAATCAATTGCTATACGATATAATACGACAATATATTAAATCATGTAATAAACGACGACATTTCTTATGCTATTTTTTTTTTCTCGCCTAAAAACTGCTCCCTATAACAACAATAATAATAGAGAAAGTAATGCAATTGTATCATATAAACCCTAAAATAAAGAATTCTTAGTACGTACCATCGGCTATATACTGGCATCATATTACTATAATTTACGAGAGAAAACGTTAACCAACGTTGTTGGTTCGTATATTCCAAAATCTTACCCCGAACTCCATTCCTCGTCGGTTTTTATACAAATAAGTAACTCTTTTATAATCTTATCCGAAACAAAAAGCATATCCTTGAAAAGATTTTTTTTTTTTTGTTTTTGTTCCTATGTTTTCAAAAACTAATGTCTTTATACAATATGTTTCAGACTAACAGTTACGACTCACATATGAAGTTTGAATAATAGCAAATCAATGACTTCATGCAAAAAGCTATACAGTCATTTTTTCATGTACATTTCCAATTTCTCATATAGTAGAAGCTAGAATGTATTATGAGGTGAAATGATTAATTAATGTCTGATAATGACTTTTTTGAGGGTATTATCATTGATCATACACATATTTGAGTGGAATGTTTGGCTAAGATATAATTGTATAGCATCCCACTTTGAACGATTCTTCTTTTTATTACTTTGTCTGTCCATGATCTGTTGGAAAATATTGGATGCTCTTGATTTATGAATTATACAGCATTAAAGGATTCTTACACATCCAATGGTTGATAATTGTAAAAATGATTTTATTTAGACCATTAGACCAAGTTCTACGCAATATAGAGGTTTTTAAATGTCCGCTGCAGCAATGATTTTATATTTATTGTTAAAGTATTTGATTTTTTAGCTTACCTAAGTGCTTGCTCCCTTCTTTCTTGATAATAATTCTATTCCTTAAAAAAAAAGGGCAAATGTCTGAACGTACCCCTTACCTATTGGGGAAGTGTTATCATTTTACACGATACATTAAGTTTACTAAAAAGTGTATCATGGCCATACTTTTGATACCAAATGTGTACCTTACTGTGTAAACGCCATTGACACATTTGTTAATTTTACTATTTGCATTTAACATTATAATCATTTAACATTTTTTTTTTTTTATATTTTATACATTTTATCTAGAAAATCAAAGATGGAAAAAAAAAAAAATTAAATATATATATATTCGTACCCTTTAAAACCTACAAAAAAAAATCATTTATAATAATAGGGTCCAAAACCCATATGCAGTCGTTTAATTCGCAGATTATAGAAGTGGTAGGGAAGTTCTTCTTCTTCCAGAAGCATTGTTAACTATACCATCAAAGTTCTTAGCACGTGGGAATATATTTGCACCTAGACCAGCATCGCTACTTTTTCTTGATGAGTTAGGTGTCGAAACAGGTGACAAATTTGGGATAACAAATGGTTGTTGATCAATCTCTGAAGTTAATTTTAAAAAGGCCATTTTATCTTGTTTTTATTTTATTTTGTTGTGATTCGGTTTGTATTGCTTTGTAAGCGAGTTGCTTTGCTTTGCTTTGCTTTATTTTGTTTTGTTTTGTTTTGTTTATTTAAATTTTACTTATAAATTATAAATCACAAACACAAGATACTTTTATAAATGTTATTTTTCTTCTATTTATATATGAATGTATAAACTTTTTTTTTTTTAATTTAGTTTTCTAAATTTGTTTCTAATTAGTATGACTTTTTTTTTTTTTTTTTTCTCTCTTGTTTAATCATACAATTAATAATATTAATAAGCGTATAGAGACACATTTTTTATGATGATTTTTATTTTTTAATGACTTAATATTCAATTTAATGACGAAACTATAAGATTAAAATCGCTAACAAAATACATTATTTTTACATATACGCTAAATAATATATTTTGTATGGGGAAAAAAATATTTTTATAGTTTTTTTTTTTTTTTTTTTTTTGAATGACAAAATCTTAACCACCCATCCCGCGCGGATGTTAAAAATCTACCAAAAGACATAAACGTTTAAATTACCTGGCGTAATTTGAAATCCTTTTTTTTTTTTACGATTAAATCATTCAGAAAGAAAAACGAAATGTAAATGACTCCCTTAATTTCTTTGCTTTTCTTTTTCATGACTAGTCAGTTTTTTTTTTTTTCCCCGGAGTAAAATAAAAAGTAGATGAGTAATTGTTTTTATTATCACATTCCATATTAAACGATTATATAATGTTTAGTGGAAAAGATGTAAGCATTCGACAGTTTCTGCCTAGCATTTACTAAGGTTTTTTTTTTTAATGACACTTTCATCTTATTTCCTTTCCCCCTCTGCCTTTTCCCCACTTAGGTTTTAAGGGAGAACATTGGAGGCGCAAGTGCTTTTTTTTTTATTTCTTCTTCTAAGCTATAAAGCGCTGTATCAGCTAATAGGTTTTCCCACTATAATTATATCATACATAAAAAAAAAAAAAAAAAAAAAAAGGATTTTAATATCCGCTTCTCTTATCTATTTATTATTAACGATCCCTACCTCCGGGAATAAAGATGGAAAAAAAATAAAACAATATGCACGCGCAATAAAAAGATTTTTTTTAATGTTTAACTCATACATATTGCAATAATAGGTTAAACTTTAATTATTAATAGTAATATATAACTAGAAATATGTTGAATCACAGCAAGGATCTCTTTGTTTCATTCTAACTCCCTTTTACACAAATCACATGCAATTAATAGATGATTATATAGATGATTATAACTCGTAAGTGACTCGGAGTTTGGGTTGATATGTACTTCCAATCCGAATGTAAATCTAATTTGTAACTGAAAACTTGGTCAAAACTTTTTTTTTCTTTTATTTTCTAGAAAGTTCCTTATATTTGTTACAGCGGCTTAAAGCAAAAAAAAAAAAAAAAAAAAAAAAAAAAAAAAAAAAAGAAACTTTAAATATCTTGAGTATAAGACATGGTGCTACAGCTTTCTTGTCTAAAATAGTTTCCAAAGCATTTCCATGTATTACTAATAAAAATATTAGCTACACAACAGATTTATACTTAGTCTTCTTTGATACTATATATAATAGACTAAGCATAAAAGCTTAACAAAAATGTATACATTTTAGTGACACCATTTTTGTATCCAAAAAAGCTTAAATGGGATAATGACAGTTGGATCCTTAAATATTTTCATAATGAGTCATTCTTAAAGTTGATTATCGGGAGAAATTGTTGGCAATCTAAGACAAACGATATGTTATGCTGCCAGACTCTTTATAAGTCCTTTTAACTATCAATTCTAAGATAATACATTATATAAACTGACAATAAAACCACTAATTGACCATCCCTCTATAAATTATTTATTTATTGTCGTTATTTCCATCCATGTCATAAAATTCATTGAGCGTTATTAATTATTTATCAAAAAATTATTTTGCGATATCCTATTTCGATAGCCCTGCCAATTAAATATATATATACATATATCAATGAAAAAAAGAAAAATAAGAACAAGATCTAGAACAATTAAGAAAAGATATAAAAGGAAGGAATATTTAGAAAAATATTCTTCATGATTTATTTATAATTTTAAATAAACTTTGATCTTCTACAAATACGGTTGATATATTGACAAAACCTAAAACTTTTTCTGAGAAAATTTAGGCTTCATCTATTGCTATATTTCTTTATAGACCGGACAACTTCTCAATAATTCAAATGACGCGTAGCATAATTTTTCAATGCGACGTTATTAACTTCGGTGTTGAAGTGTTATAAAAGTATTTGTGTCGCTAATATAAATATTATTAAGTGTAACATCTTTTTACAAGTCATTATTTACGATTGAATCATAACGGCAAAGTATTTCACTATTTACATTTGTCTTTTGTAGGATTTATTATGTCAAGGTTTAAATAGAATTAAAAAATTAACTGCTGACTAAGCTGATAGTTACGCTAAGATCTCTGATCAAGTGGAGCATAGTCAAGTGTGACATACACTGTTTAGACTCATCGGTAATTTTACGATGTTTAGTCAAAGATGGTTGTACAATAAGAATATGCTATTGCTAGCTAATAAAGGTAAATCCAATATAAAACTTGAGACCTAGTTGATTGTCTCGTATAATCTTTCAAGCCATTTCTATACCATGCATCATTGAAACCTATATGGTCGTCGTCAATGTTAGTAGCTGTTGTAGTTCCCATAAAAATAAATAAAATAAGATTAGTAAACATCAAGGTACATAGGATGTTCCGTTATTAACCTTTTCTTTTTCTCATAGTTGCGTTACTATTTAGAATTATTGTACAATGTCCAGGTATTATAATAAGCTTTATCTACACTGATTAAACGCTAATATATTTGAACTAATAGCCCTTTACTTTTGCTATTGTTGTACGAAAGTTATTTTCTTAATTATTGATTTTTAATTATGACAGATGCTGCTTAATTTTATACCTTCTTATTTTAAATAAATTCTAGTTAACAAAAATATGGTCTAGTTTTAAGATTTGTTTTTAAGTCACATGTAGTGTTGCCGTATTAAATGACTTATAAGATATAACGCCACTCTATTTTTTTTTTTTTTTTTTTTTTTTTTATGTTCGCGAGGGGCAAAAAAAAGAAAAGAAAAAAAAAAACAGAAGCATATCTGTCGTTTATAACAACGCTCATTTCTATAACCTTCTTGGAGCTTCTTTCCTTTATTTGTATTAAAACACTAGCAATAATAAAAGATTACTAATTGAAATATCGAATGTTTATTTATGTGTAAATATATATTATATATACATATATTAATACCTATTTTCTTTTCTTTTTTTTTTCTTTTTTTTTATTTTCTTTTTTGATAACAGCACAAGGCTTGTTAGTCGAAAAAAAATAAACACCTATATCTTTGCGAGTTGTATAGAAAAAAAATAAAGACACTAATCAAATTTTAAAAAAACTAGTTATTGACGACGTGTCATCTATTCCTTTACTAAGAGGTTTTTAAATATAGTTTTCAGTTTTGTTTTATTTTTTCCAGCTTTTATCTAGAAAAGACTTTCCAGCCGAAAAGCTTTTAAAAGAAAAGGAAAAAAAGCGAATATAAAACGAAATATTTTTGAAATTGTTATATAATAACATAAACTTAATTTCGATTACACAATTTTTTTTTTTTTTTTTAATTTTATTTTACCATTTAAATCAATAATTGGTAATAAAGCTTACAATAAAACAAAAAAAAAAAAAAAAAAAAACATAGATACATCATAATATATATATATATATATATAAAGGTATCAATATGAATATGAAAATATTAAATAAGTCAGTGGTATTATTATCCTTATTACCGTTTCTCACTCTAGTAAGTGCATCAGAAAATGTCACTGCCAATGATACCGAAGTAACCGACGAAAGCAAAAATAATTTTTGTAGGATTGATAAAGATGAAAATGTTGGTGCCACCTGTGATATAACGTTTAAAGAGATTAACGAAATTAATGGGAAAATAAGACCGGAATTGTTGAATATTGTGCATAGTGATTTTTTCAAATATTTTAAACTAGACTTATATTCTCAGTGTCCATTTTGGAATGATAATAATGGATATTGTGTGAATAGAGCATGTGCTGTTGACGTTATTGAAGATTGGGACAAATTGCCAAGTTATTGGCAACCTGAGGTTTTGGGTGAATTAGATAAAAGTGGTTCAGAAGAAACTTCCTTAGACACACAAGATGAATTTTTAAATCATTTATGTGATAATAAAGGACCTAACAAGAATATACGGGCCACTACTAATACCAATAACTATGGATTAGTTGGGAAACAAGATATTGAGTATTGCGATGTTGATGAATTTTCCAAAAAGACTGCAGCTTTGGTTGACTTAACAGCCAATCCAGAGAGATTTACCGGGTATGGTGGTGAACAATCCTCGTTGATCTGGTCATCAATTTATAAAGAAAATTGTTTTATTGATAACAAGAATAAGAATGATACTAGTGATAACCAATGTTTGGCTAAAAAAGTTTTTTTCAGATTAATATCTGGTCTACATGCTTCTATTGCTGTTCATTTATCTAATGATTACTTGAATACGGAAACTGGTAAGTGGGGGCCCAACTTGGAGTTATTCATGGCCAGAGTTGGTAATTTTCCCGAAAGAGTTGCCAATATTTACTTTAATTATGCTATAGTTTCCAAGGCTATTTACAAAATTTCTCCCTTTTTGGAAAATTTGGATTTTTGTAATGATTATGATGAAAAAACCAAAGAAAGGATAATGCACATAGCTTCCAATTTGAATACTAAAATTTTTAATGAGGATCTATTATTCCAAGACGATTTGACTTCGGAATTTAAGGACCAATTTAGATCCCGTTTTAAAAATGTTACCAGAATTATGGATTGTGTTCATTGTGACAGATGTAGATTATGGGGGAAAGTGCAAACCACTGGATATGCAACAAGTTTAAAAATATTATTTGAGATGGATGATCAAGACGCATCAAGCGTGGTTAATAACCTAACAAAATACGAGTTAATTGCGTTGTTTAATACATTTGACAGAATATCACAATCTGTCCAATCTATTAATAATTTTGAAAAATTATACTACAAGAAAATCAACAGTAATAATGTATTTGCCAATCTTTTCTCCAAAAACAATTTTTTCAAAATGTTGCAAAGTTTCGTATCAAACGTATCTAATAAAAGTGAAAAAGTGCTCGTCAATACTGGTGCCAACACAGTTAATACTAGGGATGATAAGGATGTTACACCGGCTGACGCTTTCAAAGACATTAAAATGCCAGCTACTAAGAATCGCAAGCCAACTAGTGAAAATAACATCAAGAATAGGTGGCATCAGGCTTTTGAAACGGAATGGCATAACTATAAAGAAGCAGTTAGGTTCATTTTGCGTAGCTACGCCGATTTACCCAGAAATGTTTATAATATAATTGTTAGGAAGGTTAGTTCAATTTGGAATTCATTTGTTGGTGTGGATAATTATCTTCCAGTTCAAGATTCTAATCCTAATGTTTATACATTAGATTTCCATTAACGTGTTTATTTTCCGGTCTCCATGTGTTTTTAATTTTTTTTTTTTTTCTTTATTTTAATCTTTTTCTCAATATATACGTGATTATGCATAACTGTATATACATATATACATATATATATACATATTTATAAACAAAAAAAACAAGAATTTACTACTTTTTTGATATTCGTTTTTTCGTAGTATCCGATGGGCTGTCTGTTAAATTATTTGTTCTTCTTCTTCTTTTCCTTTTTTTCTTTGGTGGGTCATCATCTTTTTGATGTTGTTTTGTTGAGGGGCTGTTAACTTCATCCTTTTTATTGCTGCTGATCTTTGTCCTACGTACTTTTTCTCCTTCTTCATTATTATTATTACTACCATGATTATCACCGTTATGAGGTACATCAAGGTCTTCTTCCAGTCCTTCCTCCCCTTCTTCTTCCTCATCATCATCTTCTTCCTCTTCTTCTTCTTCTTCTTCCTCAGCATCTTCATTGTTGTTGAAAGTTTCTTCTTGTATTTCATCTGCTTTGGGTAAATTAATTGACCTTTTTGCTTCATTGATCACTTTGCTTAGTCGAACAATTTCTTCAACTCTACCTAATTTTATTGGATCTCGTCTTAATGCAAATTTGAAATCATCTAGCTTGACTTTATTTCTCTTGGCATGCAATGCAACCTTACGAGAGTCTGCACATAAATCGACTAAATAGGAAGTTAAAATCTCATCCATACATTTGACCGTTGATGGTAATGGTGTTGCTATATCCCCATAGACATATAATAACATTTCTAATTCCTTATTAAAAAATTGGGATCTTCTAGATCTTTTTGACATTTGACTAGTTGTTAATTTTAATTTTTGTGGTTCTTTATAGTTAAGTCATTGAAAGAATTTTATATCCTTATTAAAGTATAGGGAATGTCCTTCAGTGCAAAACTTTCTTGTTCACTAATAACTATGATAATTTTATGGGAAATATATCAAAAAAATAAAAAAAAAAAAAAAAAGAAGGATAATAACAAAAAAAAAAGAAGGATAATAACAAAAAAAAAAAAAAAAAAAAAAAAAAGGAACGCGTATGCCTTCGGTAAAAACAGTTTATCTTTTCATCCGGGAAAATTTGTTTTTAGTTATAGAAATTTAGCTTTTAGAAAACAAAGATTAATTAATAAGAAAAGGAAATATTAGTATTTAGAAATAAACAGATATACGCTATTATATTAGTAATTTTTTTTTTTTTTTTTTTTTTTTTTTTTTTGATAATACCGGAGTATGAAATTATTCCCAAACTATTCGGGTAGAAGTATAGATTTTTTTTTTTGATTGTCCGCACAATTGAAAACGTTATCGAAATTATGGTAAATGTTCTGTCGGTTAAATCGTATTTTCGGACTGCAAAGAAAAAAAAAAAAAAAAAAAAAAAACAAATAATAACAAAGTAGTGTATAAAAGACCACCAGAAAATAAGGCAGTGTTGCATTATGGGATTGAAAGTGGAAGTTGACAACGATGGCGATAATTATTATTTTTAAAAAATTTTTTTCAATTTAATATTTTATTAAACAACAAAAAGCTCAAGTTCTTTTTTTGGAAAGTGTTTAGAACTTTTTGGCCATTTTTGGAGACTATTGGCTAAGTGACTAAATATTTTACTGTTTTTTTTTTTTTTTTTTTTTTTTTTTAACAAAATAAAAGCATCTTGAAAAGACAAAAAGAGGAAAAAAACTAAATTCTATCATATAATAGTTTACAGACGAAGGGTATACAAGTGTCAATAATATTTGAAATATTTATCACATATATATCTTTTTTTAATTCGATTTTTCATTTCCTTTTTTTATTTCATTTTTTCTGTTTCATTTCATTTCTTTTTTTCTTTTTTTTTTTCCTTTTTTTTTCCTTTTTTTTTTTCCTTTTTTTTCTTTTCCTTTTCTCTTTTCTCCCCTTCTTTCTTTTAATTAATATTTGTCAATATTGGAAAGACGAATGTTTAGCAACAGTTCTGGGAAAGACATCGTCTCTGCTAATCCAGTCACTGTCAGTTATAATAATAACATTCATGCTAATGTCTATACCCATAGCGCATCAGGGTTAAACTATGATGACCGCGAGAAAAAAACCGATACAAAGAAAAGGTCTAAAACTTTTACAGGATGTTGGACTTGTAGATCTAGAAAGGTTAAATGCGATTTGCAAAAACCTAATTGCCAAAGGTGTGTAAAGTCCAACTTAAATTGTGGCGGATACGATATTAAATTAAGATGGTCTCCGTCTATTAAATTTGATAAATATGGTTATCCAAAAAATGAACCTAGTAAAGGGGTTATTTTAGATTCAGATGGTAATATTCCACAGTTTCAAAGAAGAAAAATAGCATTTGTTAGGTATAAGGAAGAATACCAGTTTTATGATGAAATGGATACAGAATTGTCTGAGTTAAATGCCCCAACTTTAGATAAAATTGCAAATAATAACACATGGATCATCAAAAAATTCGGTGTTTTCAGGGGTACTGTGAATGCTAACTTTCCTTATAAACCGAAATTAAAAAGAAAGAACAAAGACGGAGGTTATAACAGTAATGATGTGAGTAATAAAAAACAAAACTTAACAGCTAGTGATAAGGATTTTAGACAAGAGGCCGCACAACCAGCAAAAAGGACAAAAAGTATAATATTTCCGGATTTTAATTTTGATTTCAATAACCCACATGGTACGGAATGGATATCCGATGAACTTCGTGATGATGCCATTTTAACTGCATCCGCTGTTCAAGGGCGCCAATTGAATTATTTCAAATTTGATACTACTACTACTACTACTACTACTGCTAATAGCAATAACACTAGTAACCTCAATTTGGAAAACATCAATGATCCATTTTTCCTAATACCAGATAATTATAATACCAATAACAACAGTATGTCGAATATTGATACAAATAATTCTATTATGTCTAATAGTCTCAATGATAAAAATAACATTAACAATACAAACCAATTAACCAACCACATCTATCCTATTTTGTTTCATCAGCATACAAAGAAATTAGAAGAACCATTCAATAACAGTAACTTAGGAAACACTACTTTTAAAGATAAAGACAATATGCAGGGGTCAGTTTCGAACACTACCACTTTTGATAACAGTCATGTGGAAGATGTTTCAAAAAAGAGCTCCTCAAGATTGACAGATTTTCATGTCAATCAAAATAGCAGTAAGAATATAGAAAATGAAAGAAATACAGACGGCTACGCAACGCTTCCATATATCGCCAATATCATACGACAACAAAACTTTCCATATGATATATCTAACCCAGTTGTCCCACTTGGGAATTCGATAGCAATACACGCGCCTGGCGAGGAAGCCATGATGCCCAAACAGCTATTAGAGGTAGTCCATTCACCTATTCCATCTGAGATCATGGAAGAAGTTAAAACCAATTCATTATTAAAAAATATACCGACAACTGGATTAACATCGCACGGGCTAACGAGGTTTCTTCTAAATTATTACATGCAAAATGTAGCTGATTTAATGACTGTTTTTCCCTTGACAAGTAATCCTTGGAAAACAATATATTTCCCACGTGCATTGAAAGCTTTAGGTGATTTAGTTGGTATGGGATATACATCGAACTCAAGAAATGCGTTGTTAAACGCACTATTGGCTGTTTCTTGTTTTAATTTGCAGAGTAAATTTGTTAAAAATTCAAACCCGATGAAATTTTTTCTACATTTGGGAATTAATTTTCGATCACAAGCGTGGGGATTTTTAGAACTGTGTTTAAAAACAACGGTGAATGAAGAAAGGTATAAAGATGTTCTAACTGCTATATTATCGATGAATACGATCGATGTTGTTTGGGGAACAATGGCTGACTGTCAAAGAAACATGGAAGTTTGTGAAGATTTTGTAGAAAAAAGGATGAAGGTTCGTCCAAAGTTGTCAGAGAAGACCAAATCTTTACATAGAATTTTTTCATTTTTAAAAATCATTCAAGACAGTACTGCTTTGGATAAAGTTAAAGACAAAGAAATCACAATAACGGAAGAAGGCCATTATAACGGCGAGAGCATATCGTCTATTAACGAGCACTCTCCTGCTGAAAATAACCGCATCTTTGAAAGGGGCTCTGGTGCTAACGGTGTGGGTTCCATAGAGAATAATAACGAGGAAAATTTAGAAAATGGTCAATTTAAAGAAATTTTATCTTCCAAGGATGGGAGGATACACATTGAGTTTGTCAAACAACAATATAACGACGATGCCACTAGCGCTAAATATTCGTCGCCAGGTACTCATTCTAATTTAGAAAAACAAAGCACACCGTCTGTACCAACTCCAATATTTAATGATATAACCTCATTTAGCCATTATTATTATTATCCTAAATCATCCAATGCTGGCCTCGCTTTATCTGAGCCACTAAATATTAATGATTTATATGGGTTACCAAATTCGATAATTTTGTTGTTTTCAGATTGTGTCAAGTTGGTCAGGCATAAGGAATACTATAGTATACATTGTGTGAAAACCCCAGAAAAGTTTGAATATTTATGTAAGAAATTTGAAAAAAGATTATTTTCTTGGAAATCGGAATGGAAATTTTTCAAAAACAGTGATAATAGTAGTCAAGGAAAAGAAAACAATCAAGAATTCGTTAGTGACATTATAGAAGGGGCATATCACCACACAATGAGTTTTTATTATAGTTTAATCATTTACTATTTTAATATGCTGAGAGAAATCAATAATGAATTATTGAGAGGATATGTGGAAAAGGTTTTGTATCATTTAGAAAGGATGGCTGATTTGGTTGAAAATAAAAACGTCAAGATACTTCCGTTGATATGGCAAGCCTTTATAGCCGGATGTTCTGCAATAGATCAGACCACCCAACAAAAATATAGGATATGGATGTCAAAATTGGGTAGTGGTTGTTGGGGTATGGGTTCTTATTGGGGAGCCAGGCAAATAATGTTTGAAGTATGGAGGCGTAGAGAAATTGGGGAAAGCAACGATGATTGGTATTCCGTTTATAAAGATTGGGAAATGAATTTGATGTTAATATAGGTATGTATTTAAAATGTAAAAGAAATGGTATTTATCAAATTTCCGTCTAAATCCTCTTATGGTACCCACTATTTTTTTTTTTTTTAATTATTGCTAATGGAAATAAACAATATAGAAATATGCGTAAATTTCTTTCCATATTATAAACATTTTTGAAACATAAGTAAATAAAGAAAAAAAGATGGAAAATCTCACACCGAGCCGGAAAATTTTTGTTTGTACGCGGGCATCTGAGCTCCGAAACAAATTTCTTATTAGTAAGCAAGTAGGAAACATCATGATACCATTCAGTACTAATATCCATCCCCTAGATCTAAATGAAGGTGGGGGAAAAATTACAATAAAAACAGAGAGCTAAGGATATATATATATAGTAAAAAACAAAAGCATAATATTTTTACATGTATTTTAAAAAAAAAATTTTTTTTCTTTTTGAACGTATTTTTATATATATGTATATATAAAGGTACCAATTTTACTAATTAAGAGAATTTCTTACTTCGGGAATTCAAGTTTTAGAGAAACAAATCAAACATAACCAATATTGTGGAGTTGAGAAAGGAAAAAAACAAAAAAAAAAAAAAATGACAGTTATTAACGTAGGTATCGTAGGTACAGGTATTTTTGCTAGAGATAGACATTTACCATCATATAAAGAGCTAAGTGATAAGTTTAAAGTTGTTTCTTGTTATAATAGAACTAGAAGCAAGGCAGAGGAATTTGCTAAGTTGGCCGATATCCCAAAAAATAAAGTTTTCAACTCAATTGAGGAGATTGTGGCTGATCCAGAAGTTGAACTTATCGACGCTCTTGTCCCCGTCCAATTTAACTTGGATGTGGTCAAAACATGTTTAAAAGCTGGGAAACCAGTTTCTTTGGAAAAACCAATAGCAGCTACCATGCAACAAGCACGTGCCTTGGTAAAATTGACGGATGATTCGGATGTACCAGTTTCAATTGGTGAAAATTGGTTGCATTTGGAATCTGTAGCCGCTTTAAAGAAAGCAGTGAAAGAGATTGGACCGATTGTTTCTTTTACTTATAACTCTACAGGGGCCTTTGTAACCAAGAACAAGTATTTGAGCACGTCATGGCGCCAACATCCAGAACACATTGGTGGTTTTTTATCTGATGGTGGTGTTCATCAGTTGGCTCTTTTAACCAGTGTCTTGGGTGAAATTAAATCAGTATCTGCTTTGACGAAACAAGTTAGAAAAGAGTCCGGAGCGGATGATGTTGTTTTTTCCACTGTTAAATTAAAGAGTGATGTGATTGGGACATTCACCTATGGGTCGGCTTTTGGACAAACAAGTAAATGGACTATTTTTAAAATATACGGGCTAAATGGTTCCGTGTTTTTGGATCTCTCAGATAAAAGAGAACCTAAAATCACTGTTCTTGTCGGTGGGTGCGCCGAAGAGAATTTAAAAAACGAAACAATAACAGTTAAAGAGGATGAATCTTTTGGTGTTAATGCTGAATTTGAAAATTTTCATCAGGCTGTCGTAGCTAAAGACAAAAATTTAATTTTAGGTACACCTAGAACCTGTTTCCATCATTTGGCTTGTGTAGCAGCCTTTTTAGAATCCTCTAGTAAAAATGGTGATCATGTTGATGTTGAAACTGTTTAAATTTTATATATGTATGTATGTGGAATGGGGGTAAGAGGATTAACTATTCCTCCCTCCTTCTACAAGGAAATATAAGTTTAAAATATATGATGTAATGTTTATGTGCCTCTTTAATGTCGAATATTTAATATAGTGACGTGTTTTGTTACGAAGTGAATGGATGTAGTTAAAGGTTTTCTAAGATATATTGTTATAGGTAAAATGGTATTGAATAGCGTAAAAATTTAAAAGGAAATTAGGAATGGAAGGGGAAAAACGGGAAAGGGGAAAAACGGGAAGGGGGAAAAACGGGAAAGGGGAAAAACGGGAGAAAATAAATTTTTTTTTGATGTGCAATGTTAAGATGTGTAACTCTTGAATTTTCTCCTTGCCAGGAATTTCCTCTCGGTAGCCAAGTTGGTTTAAGGCGCAAGACTGTAATATGTACTACAAAGAAATCTTGAGATCGGGTGTTCGACTCACCCCCGGGAGATACAAAATATGGGATATTAACCCATAATTTTTTTGTTATTACTGTAACACAATAATTACTAGATAATTCATTGCAATTTATTTTTTAATGTGATTGTCGTTTGTCTTTAGAAAATGATGTTTTTTTTTTTTTTTTTTTTTTTTTTTATGTACTTTCGCCTTGTGACTTTTGACACTTACTGACATGTATTAAATAAAAAACTAGCAAAATATTTCATATATTTTAAAAAAGTGTGCATTGTCTACCAAGTGTGCCAATAATAATTGATATTTTGTTTTTAAACATTTTATACCAAATAAACCTATCATATTAAAACAAAAATAACCCATACTATTTATTTTTCCAGGATAATATTTGTGCTAAAACCTTGTTGTGTGAAGAAAATGTATGTTGTAAGATATCAAGGACTCCAGCATAATGTATTTTTATTTGCAATAACAAAAAAAAAAAAACTTTAAATTATCATTTGGCACTTTTAGTAACAGTATGATATATATATTTCATTTTTTTTTTTTAAAAAAAATAAGAAAAAAAAAAGTTTTAAAAGCAATTTATGCTAAATATGTCAAATAATAACCAGCCCATTAACCGCTACGAGTTAGTTGAAAATGAGGAGGCTTATTGCCTTATTCCCACCGGTTCAGAATACGGTTCTAATACAAAAAAGGGTGTAAAAAATGATAAAGGAAATAATATAGTCTACAAAAATATTCCAATTGTACAAGAACATTCAAATGATTTATTCTTCCAAGATAGTGATAGTGATACCGACAAGCAAAACATTGTCAAATTAAACCCATTTGCTGATCCAACCGTAGCTGAATATTACAGGAAAATATATAAAAATGCGGATTATGAAGGCCTGCTACACTTTGAACCCGAGTTTAATTGGTCCAAAAACGAAGAAGATGTTCTGTTGAAAAAGTTAAATCATAGGGTGGCCCTTGTTGCGTGTTTTTTGTTTGCTGCTCTACAAATTGATAGAGGAAATTTAAAACAAGCTATTTCTGATAACTTATTAGAAGATTTGGGTATGAATACCAATGATTATAACCATGCAAATACCATCTTCTTATTATGTTTTTTGCTGGCTGAAATTCCATCACAGTTGTTATCCAAAAAAATCGGGCCTGAAATTTGGATTCCCATACAGATGATATTGTGGAGTTTTGTTTCTGTGTGTCAAGCTACTATCCATAGCAAAAGAGGATTTCTAATTACTAGAGCTCTGATAGGCTCATTAGAAGGTGGGTTTGTTTCAGATTTAATTCTATGGCTAAGTTACTTTTTCACAGCCAAAGAGTTGACAGTTAGATTATCGTGGTTTTGGGCCACCTTATCAGTAGTCCAAATAAGTACAGCTTTTTTAGCCTTTGGTATTTTAAGAATGCGAGGCATTTGGGGATTAGAGGGTTGGAAATGGTTATTTATTATCGAAGGTATCATGTCCGGTTTCATTGGCATTATTTCTTTCCAATTAATGGTTCCATCTGCTGTTCAAACAAAAAGTTGGTTGGAACCGAATGGCTGGTTTACTGAGAGGGAAGAAAAAATCATAGTCAATAGGCTACTAAGAGATGACCCCAGCAAGGGTGACATAAATAATAAACAACCTTTGAGTTTAAAAGACATCTGGCAAGTTTTAATTGACTATGATCTGTGGCCAATTTATATTATTGGGCTAATGGCCTACATTCCAATTGATACCTTTGACCCATATTTCACGTTAACTTTACAAAACTTGGGCTTTTCTAAATTTAATATTCAATTGTTGACAATTCCAGCAAATGTTTTACATATAATATTTTTGTTGATAATTACGTCCGTAAGCGAAAAATTTAATGAAGTTAGCATGATTTGTTTGTTCGCTCCTATATATACAACAATTGTTCTTGGGATAATAAGATGGTGGCCAGGTAGTATGATTCAGATCTGGCCTTCGTATATCTTATGTGTACTATTTGTTGGACAACCTTATATTCATGCTATTTGTGTCTCTTGGGTATCCAGAAATTCCAATTCCATAAAAACAAGGGCCATATCTGCTGCCTTGTATAACATGTTTGTCCAATTAGCAAATATTGTTGCAACTAATATATACAGAGACGATGATAAACCAAAATACAATAGAGGAAATTATCAATTATTTCATATTTCATGGCTATTAATTCCAATATTATTACTAACTAAGGCATATTATATTTTCAGAAACAAACAAAAAGGTAAAAGTTGGAATGCAATGACACCAGAGCAAAGGGAAGATTATATTTATAACAGTACAGATATAGGTTGTAAACGCTTAGATTTTAGATTTATTCATTAAATAATTGTATGGGCTTGAATTTTTGTTTATTGGTTTAACCGTAGATAAAAATAATAACATCTCCACAATATAAGTATAATATCCTTGTTACTCATATTATCGTGCAAAGTAAGTTATTAATATTTTTAATTGTTGATCATATTACTTTAAACACTCTAATGTCAATATTATCCATTTTATATCGAAGTAAAACTGCGTTTTTAAAAAAAAAAAAAAAAAAAAAAAAAAAAAAAATTGAGCAGGCAATGAGATATGAAATTTTTTTTTTTTAAGTATCCTTTAGAACAATTTTACACGTTTTGCTGATATCTTTTTTTTTATATCATTATTGAAATTGTTACTAGCGCTATTATGTATTAAAAAAAAAAAGAAGAAAGAAAGAAAAACAAACTACGGTGATATAAACCATGTTTTTTTTTTTTTCTTTCTTTCTTTGTTCATTAAATGACTTTTTACGCTATGGCCGATTTAGTCCGCAAATAGGTTAAGCGCATAGGTCGGTGATCCGGCAATCTATGCAATGACCGAGCCATCAAAACTGTATATTTTTTTTTTTTTTTATAGAAAATATGAATCACGTGATGCATAAGTAATATTTTTATGGTCTGGAACAAAAAAATGTAATAGTTCTTTAAAATGCTCTGTTCTTGAAAAAAAAGAAAAAGAAAAAGAAAACGTTAAAACCGACACGTGTTATGATATCAATTATTTTTATTATTTTTTTCTATTTATTTTTATATAAAGGTATACAGATACGCCCGGTGACTTTATTCACGATTAAATGGTTAAAAAGTTATATAAATAACTAACTATACTTGAGAAAATTGACCAAAAAAAAAAATATAAAATTTATCTGAGTAAATACCACTTTAACTTTGGTTATATTTCACTTTTTTGAACCTTCTAAATTTTTTTTTTTTTTTTTTTTTTTTTCGAAATAATGATAACTAACAAATAAAAAAGACAGAAATTAATTTGCAACAAATTAAAAAAAAAAAAAAGAAAAAAAATAAAATGAAAAGAATGGGAAAAAAGCCTTTTTTCTTCTCTTTTTTTCTTTTTCTTTTGGTTAACTTTGAGTAGCTAACTTATCTTAATCATAAATAATTTTAAACAGTTCGTCAATCTTCATTGTTTATGATTTTAATTGAGTTTTTAAATAAATTTGCCAATCATTTCACATCTTTAACACATGATACTATGAAAAAATGTGATGAAATCGAGCTCTATTGTATGCAATTATGATTTATTATTTCCTAATTTTTTTTATCTAAAATATGGTTAATTTAAATTACTAGCTTTATCCAATTAATAAGAAAAAAAAAAAAAGTTAATCAATAATACTCAAGGGAAAATAATTTAATATAAATATGGATCACTTTATTCATTATTTTTACATCTTTTCAAAATCATTTCATTTATTTAGAAAACTTCATTTAAATAATTTCAACGTTTAGATAAAGAAATTCTTTCAGAAAAAATCCACAAATCTCAGAAATAGCACATCACCCAATATGACCTTTGAGAAACAGAAGGGAAAGCAAAGTTCCTTTTCGCTTCTTTCTACTCAGTTTTATTTAATATTTTTATGTTTGCTAAACAGAGTTAACGCTGTTGGATTGAGTAACGATACAGCTGCTGGTTGTCTGCCAAGTGTTAATGTTCTAGCTACTAAATATCCTGGTTTTAATATTGAATTTTATCATTATAATTTCCTCTCCTATAATGATACAATAGATGAAGGTATGCCTGATTTCAATACTTATCAATCTGATGCCTATGTTGCTGGTGGCTATGCTGACCAAGGTTCATTTGGTTCAACATCTGGTGTCACCAATTTAACTTACAGCTACTTTCCTTCCGGTGATTTATACGCAATTCATTATGGTAAGTTGCCATCAAACTACGACTATGACGAAACTTTTACTTTGACCAACTTCACCTATATTGCTACAGGGTATTTTGTTCCTCCATCATCTGGTACTTATACATTCTATTTAAAATACATCGATGATTTAGGTGTCTTATCCATAGGTGCTAATTCCGCTTTCAAATGTTGTTTAGCAGATTCATCAGGTACTGATGGAACATACCAAATTAGATCTATTTGGACTAGCGAAGGTCCAAGTGGAACGAATCAAATAGCAATTGATATGACAGAAGGTGTTTACTATCCAATTAGAGTTCTACATACTAATCGTCAAGCCTTAGGAGGTATTCAGTTTGGTTATATGGATCCTAATGGAGTTTATACCGATGATTTTTCAAGCGTCATATATAATTTAGGTGATACTGACAGCAGTTGTGATGCGCCAGGTGGAGCCACTACTACTTACACACCATGGACTGGCACATATACCTCCACTATTGGTACTACCATATATACCACTACCGGAAGTGACAATATAAAGACTACTTCCACTATTTTTACTGTCGAAACCCCAGAATTTGAAGGTACTACCACCACCTACACACCATGGACTGGTACATACACATCCACTATTGGCACTAGTGTTACCACCAGTGTTGGATCAGATGGTATTACAACCACCTCTACTATCTACACAGTTGAGACTCCAGAAGTTGAAGGCACTACCACCACTTACACACCATGGACTGGTACATATACTTCCACTATTGGCACTAGTGTTACCACCAGTGTTGGATCAGATGGTATTACAACCACCTCTACTATCTACACAGTTGAGACTCCAGAAGTTGAAGGTACTACTACCACCTACACACCATGGACTGGTACATACACATCCACTATTGGCACTAGTGTTACCACCAGTGTTGGATCAGATGGTATTCCAACTACCTCTACTATCTACACAGTTGAAACTCCAGAAGTTGAAGGCACTACTACCACTTACACACCATGGACTGGTACATACACATCCACTATTGGTACTAGTGTAACTACTAGTATTGGATCAGATGGTATTCCAACTACCTCTACTATCTACACAGTTGAGACTCCAGAAGTTGAAGGTACTACTACCACCTACACACCATGGACTGGTACATACACATCCACTATTGGCACTAGTGTAACTACTAGTATTGGATCCGATGGTATTCCAACTACCTCTACTATCTACACAGTTGAGACTCCAGAAGTTGAAGGCACTACCACCACCTACACACCATGGACTGGTACATACACATCCACTATTGGCACTAGTGTAACTACTAGTATTGGATCCGATGGTATTCCAACTACCTCTACTATCTACACAGTTGAGACTCCAGAAGTTGAAGGTACTACTACCACTTACACACCATGGACTGGTACATACACATCCACTATTGGCACTAGTGTTACCACCAGTGTTGGATCAGATGGTATTCCAACTACCTCTACTATCTACACAGTTGAGACTCCAGAAGTTGAAGGCACTACCACCACCTACACACCATGGACTGGTACATACACATCCACTATTGGTACTAGTGTAACTACTAGTGTTGGATCCGATGGTATTCCAACCACCTCTACTATCTACACAGTTGAAACTCCAGAAGTTGAAGGTACTACTACCACTTACACACCATGGACTGGTACATACACATCCACTATTGGTACTAGTGTAACTACTAGTATTGGATCAGATGGTATTCCAACTACCTCTACTATCTACACAGTTGAGACTCCAGAAGTTGAAGGCACTACCACCACCTACACACCATGGACTGGTACATACACATCCACTATTGGCACTAGTGTAACTACTAGTATTGGATCCGATGGTATTCCAACTACCTCTACTATCTACACAGTTGAGACTCCAGAAGTTGAAGGTACTACTACCACCTACACACCATGGACTGGTACATACACATCCACTATTGGCACTAGTGTTACCACCAGTATTGGATCCGATGGTATTCCAACTACCTCTACTATCTACACAGTTGAGACTCCAGAAGTTGAAGGTACTACTACCACCTACACACCATGGACTGGCACATATACTTCCACTATTGGCACTAGTGTTACCACCAGTGTTGGATCAGATGGTATTCCAACTACCTCTACTATCTACACAGTTGAGACTCCAGAAGTTGAAGGCACTACTACCACCTACACACCATGGACTGGTACATACACTTCAACTGTTGGTACTACTGTAGTTACCACAACCGGTACTGATGGTAAGCCAACCACCTCTACTACCTACACAGTTGAGACTCCAGAAACCAACGGTGTTACAACTACTTACACACCATGGACTGGTACATTTACTTCGACTATTGGTACTACTGTAGTTACCACAACCGGTACTGATGGTAAGCCAACCACCTCTACTACCTACACAGTTGAGACTCCAGAAACCAACGGTGTTACTACCACTTACACACCATGGACTGGTACATACACTTCGACTGTTGGTACTACTGTAGTTACCACAACCGGTACTGATGGTAAGCCAACCACCTCTACTACCTACACAGTTGAGACTCCAGAAACCAACGGTGTTACTACCACTTACACACCATGGACTGGTACATTTACTTCGACTATTGGTACTACTGTAGTTACCACAACCGGTACTGATGGTAAGCCAACCACCTCTACTACCTACACAGTTGAGACTCCAGAAACCAACGGTGTTACTACCACTTACACACCATGGACTGGTACATACACTTCAACTGTTGGTACTACTGTAGTTACCACAACCGGTACTGATGGTAAGCCAACCACCTCTACTACCTACACAGTTGAGACTCCAGAAACCAACGGTGTTACTACCACTTACACACCATGGACTGGTACATTTACTTCGACTATTGGTACTACTGTAGTTACCACAACCGGTACTGATGGTAAGCCAACCACCTCTACTACCTACACAGTTGAGACTCCAGAAACCAACGGTGTTACTACCACTTACACACCATGGACTGGTACATTTACTTCGACTATTGGTACTACTGTAGTTACCACAACCGGTACTGATGGTAAGCCAACCACCTCTACTACCTACACAGTTGAGACTCCAGAAACCAACGGTGTTACTACCACTTACACACCATGGACTGGTACATACACTTCAACTGTTGGTACTACTGTAGTTACCACAACCGGTACTGATGGTAAGCCAACCACCTCTACTACCTACACAGTTGAGACTCCAGAAACCAACGGTGTTACTACCACTTACACACCATGGACTGGTACATTTACTTCGACTATTGGTACTACTGTAGTTACCACAACCGGTACTGATGGTAAGCCAACCACCTCTACTACCTACACAGTTGAGACTCCAGAAACCAACGGTGTTACTACCACTTACACACCATGGACTGGTACATTTACTTCGACTATTGGTACTACTGTAGTTACCACAACCGGTACTGATGGTAAGCCAACCACCTCTACTACCTACACAGTTGAGACTCCAGAAACCAACGGTGTTACTACCACTTACACACCATGGACTGGTACATTTACTTCGACTATTGGTACTACTGTAGTTACCACAACCGGTACTGATGGTAAGCCAACCACTTCTACCACCTACACAGTTGAGACTCCAGAAACTAACGATGTTACTACCACTTACACACCATGGACTGGTACATACACATCCACTATTGGTACTACTGTAGTTACCACAACCGGTACTGATGGTAAGCCAACCACCTCTACTACCTACACAGTTGAGACTCCAGGATTTGGTTATTTCAATACCACTAGCTCTAATTCATCACCATTGACTTCTATTCCAGGTACTACTAACACCGAGCCATTTACAAACCCAAGCAAAGATATCTCCACTTCAGAAACCTTTACTAATCCAGCTCCAGGTACTACCTTCACTTCTGAAACTGTTTCTCCAGTTAATCCAACTACTGAAACACCTGTATTGCCTTCTAGCGTTACAAGAACTACTGTGATTGTCACATCTGGCAGAACTATAACCTCGACTATCGTCACATGCGATGCTACTACCACCACTGTTCCAAACAACAACAACAATAATAATAATGGTGGTTCTAACAATTCCGGTTCCGAAGTTTATTCTGTTAGTTCTGAGACTTCCAATACACCAGTTACTGTTACTAAGACTAGTGTGTTTACCACATCTGGTAGTACCATTACTGCTACTATCACATCAACTATTGTTCCAAACAACAACAACAACAACGGTGGATCTGGTAGTTCCGAAACTGCCAATACACCAGTTACTGTTACTAAGACTAGTGTATTCACTACATCTGGTAGTACCATTACTGCTACTATCACTTCTACTATTGTTCCAAATAACAATAACAATAACGGTGGATCTGGTAGTTCCGAAACTGCTACTACACCAGTTACTGTTACTAAGACTAGTGTGTACACTACTTCAGGTAGCACTATCACATCTGTTATTACATCCACTATTGTTCCAAACAATAATAATGAGAACGGATCAGGTTCTCCAGGCAATGCTAGTGAATATGTCGAGACTATTTCTTCTGGTTCTGTTTATACCACTGTTACCAAGAGTGCCAGTGGCAACTCCGGTAATTCCAACAATGTTGTTACTAAGACCACATCCGGTGGAAAAGTTATTACCACCACTGTTCAATCAGAAACTGTTTCTAGCACAGCTGGTATTGAAGTTCAAAGTATTCAATCACAACCAGCATCTAGTGGATTAATTTCTATTTACACTGCAGGTGCTGTTTCAAACAGAATATCTACTTTCAAGATGTTCTTTACTTTATTTGTTTTGTTTTTCAATTTATTCTAAGATTGCTTTTGTAGGCAAATATTTGTTTCCAATAGTATCTGATATGTCTAGTTTATTTTTTTTTAAGTCCGTCAGTTTTTTTTTCTTTATCTCATCAAAATTTGATATTTTTTTATTTTTTCATTTTATTTTGTAGTTCGTATTTTATATTTTATAAAACAACTTGGTTTTTATAGTCTGAGTTGTTTTCTTTTCTTTTCTTTTAATTTTGAATTCTTTTTCCCCGTTGTCTCTAATATTACATTTTTTCTTTCACATAAACATCGTTCTAATTATAATCTTAAACTTCAAATAACAAATGAAAAAAACATATAAAACTATGAAAAACAATATAAGTTTATTCATTTAAGGAGAGGATAAGTGTGTGGTATATGACTCCTGTGTATGCTTTAAACCAAAGAGTGAAGATTTTAAAGTCTGCTTATATTAGACAAAATCATTTTTATTTTATAACAAGAACCACTAATTAACTCTCATATCCATTTTTATTTTTTGTTTAATCGACATATTTTATCCTTTATTATGAAATAATTTTCTCTTTTTAATTGTTGCATGTATTGGTTGGTTGTTGATATTGGCATGTGCGGAGTTGCTAATTCCTTATTGTTTGCTTTCTCTATTTTTACAGCCGAATACAAATTATGATATCCTGTAACATCGTTTTTTTAATAAAGTGGTTATCACGTTTAACGGAGTTTTGAGTATATTAAGATGGAGAATGCAATCCTTAAATGTCTAAGGATAGAGATGGGTTTAAAAATAACATTGGAAACCACTAATTATAGTTTTCAATACTTTATCCACTTTACAATTTTAAATGAGGTAACATAATTCAGTATTTTTAGTTTATTTGTCACTCGATGCTGATTAAAATAAACTTTAAATTATCATTAACTTAGTATCAATAAAAATCTGATCCAAACCTAATTTAACACATTCACTTGATTATATTACATCTACTTTTGTGCTAGTTGGAATAAAAAAAAAAAAATAAGTGAAGCATAGTATTAAAACTAACCATTACTTTTATCATTAAAACCTGTTATTTGTTCTCGGTTTATTTCTGTTAGGTGATTTATTAGAAGTAATTGTGCTATCTGTTGTTACAAGGGTATAGTTTTCTTAATATATTTTTTGATCATATTATATGGCAGCCTGGTGCAGTTATAATCTCCCACAAAGTTTGTTATTGTGGATGTTTCAACTCATTTTTATCCTTGTTTTATCCTTGGTATATATGCATTACATGTTGGTTATACTGTTCTATTAAGTAATAACGTTGAAGCTTTGTTGTTGATGTAGCAATCCAATAAAAAAGCCAAGTTGAAAAAAAAAAAAAAAAATGTTGCAGCCACTTCAAAAAAAAATAAAAATTGTTTCCGTAGAAAATGCGGAAAAAAACTTTTTTTTTCAAGATTTAAATCGTAAAAAAAAAAAAAAAATATTATAATTACTTCATTTTCAAAGCAAACATCAAAGAGTACTTTATTATATAACCATTAAGAGAAATTCAAAAGGTAAAATGGTTTTTGGCTAAATTGAAAAAAAATTTATAACATATATTATATTTAAACACTAATCTAAAAATAAGAACCAAATCATGAAAATTATAACACCAACTTAACAAAAATTAAACATTTACAGATCACATGTTAGCAATTGAACAGACTGGGAGAGGGGGAAATTAGATACAAATGAATGGATTATTTCTTGGTGTTACCACATCATCAACAATTTTACTGGAAATGATAAATTTTTAAGAGTATTTTGTGTTATTGTTTTTTTAGTTTACCAACCAAGATTGAATGGTAAAGATACTAACTTTTCCCTTTCTGCTTGGTAAGCAATATGTTCAATTAACTGAAGATATCATCAAATCGAATTGCTAGTTTCAATATTATTAGAGTCATAGATGCTAACTACAATTTAATTGTTGCTAGTTTGAATTAAAAATATAGTAAAATAATTTAATTATAGCATCTACCCGCATTTTTTTTTTTTTTTTTCAGAAAATATTAAAATCAATTCATTACATACAAAAAGAAGAAAAAGAAAAAAAGGATATAAATATAAACGTAAATCTGAAACACAGCTCACAAAGCACTTTTACTTTCTAGCCAAGATATAAAAAGTCCCCCATTCAACTCTTAACTTAGTATCATCAGTCCAACCAAACTCTTCTTTCAACTCACCAACAAACATATCAGCAATATTTTTCCCCTCTCCTCCATATTTTTGTTGCCAATTGTGATAGGCACTCCAACTATACAAATATTTTCTAAAATCAGCCATGGTATAGTCATCACTAGCAATTTGGAAAGCAGTTTTTTTGTTACTTTTCATTGGAACATAGTCAATTTTAATCACGTCTGAGAAAAGATCAGTTGGTAACTTAATATCCCTGCAAAAATTCCTCAAATATGATTTACCAGGCTGTTGCCAGCATGGGCCCATATATCTATCATCGTCAAAAACAAATTTCTCATAAATTTCGTTTGCCTTTGGATAATCAAGAAATCTTGGTTCGATATAAGCCCAAATAGCCAACGTACCATTAGTTTTCAAAACTTTATAAGCTTCCTTGAAGAACTTGTCCGTATCAAACCAATGAATGGCTTCAGCACAAGTGATTAAATCAACTGAATCTGGTGGGAGAACAGAGCTCAAGTTTTCAGCTTTAGAACACAAAAATTTTATAGTTTTGTCAGTGTTTTTTTGTTCAAATTCTTTTTTCATTTCATTAGCTGGTTCTAACATCTTGCTTGAAGGATCGGTACCAATAACATGATGGAAGTATTTCAATAAAGGGAAAGTTCCAATACCAGTACCACAACCAACATCAACTGCAGTTTCTCTTTCACCCTTATGATATGAAAGAATGGCGTTATATAAAGATTCAGGGTATGTTGGTCTATTATCCTTGTAATGTTTTGAATCAAACTTTTGGTCTGCAAATGTAGACATTTTTTTTTTTTTTATTTTTCTTGGGGTTTTGTTAGTATGGTGACAACTATGTAGTTTTTTTTTCTTAACAAAAGTTTAAGGTTTCAAAGTAAGGGATACATTTGATCAAGAATGATCCATAGTAGATATCATTTGGTCTTACTCCTTTTATATAATTAAATTACGAGGAATGGTCTTAAGATATAAAACAAATCTCCAAGTTTAGGAGCGATTATTTTATTTTTTTTTTTTTTTAAGGGGTAAGATCAGATTTCCTTGGCAGTTTTCGTCGATACTGGCAGAACAAAAAGGTTCCGTTTGTTTACATAAATATATACCGTTTAATTATCTCAGTAATTCACAATTGTTTGTATAGTTTATATGATTTGTTGCCGCGCCACCATGTGATTTGTAGTAGATTTACACTCTAAACAAATAAAAGCTTGTACCTCTCTCCCTTTTTTAATATTCATGTACGTTACATATTTTAGAATACATACACAAGGCAAGTACCCCTATATCAGTTACTATCCGAACAACGCATATCCGTACACTTCGCGCTTTGAGTGTTTAAAATTATGTTAAAAAAAAAAGATATGATTCTTTCAAGTTACTCACATTTTAATACCATTATTTTTTTCATGATAAATCTAGGATAATCATAAAAAACAAGAAACCAATTTTTTTTTTCTTTCTTTCTTTAAAAGTCATAAATTAGGCAAATGGATTTACAATTTTTTTTTTTTTGAGTGAACAACAATTCACCTGGAAACTAGCTAGCCAAAAACAAATCATCTAATCAATGTCAAAAGCATTACAAAGATTGACGGTTTTTAAAGACTCAGATTTCTTTTCAGTTGAGCATTCAAGAAAGTTGCCTTTTTCATTCAATAGTATCAGGTAGATAAACACAGGACTAGGCGTTAGGATAATGTTTAATCCACTTTAGTTTCCACATTATATAATACATGACATTGGCTTTGTGCAGTGCCCAGGGTATTAACTTTTTCCAGCTATTAGTTTATGATAAATATGTATTACCATTAAAATGATAGAAAGCTACTCAACTTGTATTTCTAATAATTTATTTGGATTATTTTGTTTCCAATTTTCAAGCTGCAACTATAATTGAATTGTAAACATTTGATATATTACTGGTTAGTACGAATCTGGTTGGTTATAATGAATGGAATAAGATAAAGACACTTTTAGACTCTTTAATTTATGAATTACGTAAATCATGCCACCTGCGTATTAAAAAAAAAAAAGAATTGCAATGAAACATAGGTTTATTATGAATGTGTTATAGGACTAACAATTCATATGGCATTTTTTTCTAAATCATTATATTATATCTAATAACAAGATAGACGCTTTTTGCTTTATGTTTTTTCTTCCCTTTTTTTTTTTTTTTATTTATAAAAAGAATAGTAAGACGCAGTGAAGTCAAGAATCGTATTTAGTGTAAACTTTTGTTAACACTAAATTACGTAAAACAAAAACAAATGGAAATCTGTTTATGATTTAATCTTATTTTTAACCAATCTTCTATAAAACCGTTGGAAAATATACGAGAATGTTTGTAGTATAACCATGATTTCCCCCTTTTTGTTTTAAAAAAAAAATAGCGTCAAAAATCAAACTATAAAATAACGAAGAATAAAAAAGCTACTCATAATAATACACATTCTCTTAATTTTAAAAAAAAAAATCACTTCTCTTTTCCCCTTTTTCTTCTACTCAAAAAGCTTCTGTATAAAATTACGTGCAAAGTGATTAGGAAAAAAGAATAATTTTAAATCAATATTCAACAAGTCCGAATACCGAAAAGTGAATTTTTATTTTTTGAAGAAATCTAAAAAAAAAAATTGCTCGGGGGTTTTTTTTTTTTCTTATTTTTTTTTTTTTACTGCCATGGCTGTTAACGATATTCTTTTGATAAATTGTTTTTATTGTTCTGTTTACAAAGTTTGTTCATGGTTAAATTTGCTCAAAGAATTTATTTTTTTTAATGTAGAGAAGTGCAAGATTTACGATGTGATTTGCTAATACTGAAAAAGAAAAAGAAAAAGTTACATAAAATAATACACATTCTCCTGGGAAATAAACCGAAATAACGCTTTTTTTTTTTTAGGTTCCATTTTGTGGATTTAAGAAAAATTAAAAAAAGAACCAATAAAAATAACAGTGCAAATCTCAAAAATAACAAGTTAAAACAAAAATTAAAAAGAAAAAACAAATGTAAACATAAGAACTATAAAACTTTTCTCTCGTCTCAATCTCTAACAATAACATTCTATCAGGTTATTTTATGTGCTTTTCTTCCTTAGAATGTTAATGAGTAAAATAAGACCAAAAATAGAAAAAAAAAAAAAGGGCAATAACAAGAGTTATAACACTGCTAAACAATTTAGACATAATCATATTTTTTTTGGGGAAAAATGTTGACCAAGTTGTTATTTACTAAAGAATTTGTCTTATAACAACAAGAATATCATGATGGGATCATTAATTTTATATTACAGAGCAATGGCGTAGTATAATCATACATTTTATTGCTTGCTTGTATTTCTTTGAATCCTTTTAATTTTTTTAAAAGGCGTAAGCTTTTCCCATCAAACCATTTTCTATATTACGAGTAATTTCTAAATGAACGAATTGTTCTACAGTTGTTTCTTCGAGTAACAGTTAAACCAGACTGCTAGTAGTACTGTGTTTTGTAAGCAGGTTGTATACACCAACAAATCTCGTTCAAGTGATCTATTTGCTTAGGTATCGTTCAGAGCAGAATTATTTTTAATCCTACGAGGAATTAGTTGTGTTGGTGATTTTTTTTTTGTGATTTTATTACAGTTACAAGCAGTTGGTATTTGCTCTATACAATAAAAAAAAATGAGCATTTATATTTCTGTTAGCAACACATTTTTCACTTAAACCAAAAAAAAAAAAAAAAAAGGAAAAAAAACTTCTAAACCCTAAAAAAGGGCTTGATGTACATGCCAATCAAAACGTGATTAACGGTAAACCATTAAAAAGATGAAGGAAAACGAATCTTATAAAAATAAACCAAGTCTTAAATTAGACTAATTAAAAATAAAAAAATTACACTAGCAATGTTACTTACACAAAAATAAGTATATAAATTTGAGAAAGAAAAAATAAAAAATAAAAGAACTTAATGATAATGTACAGGATAGTATATGCTAAAAAAAATAATAATTTAACCATAAAAAATTAAAAATTCACCCAAAAGAAAAAAAAAAAAAAAAAAAAAAAAATAAAATAAAATAAAATAATTATGATAGCAGCAGTCTTGTAAACTTAAACGAAACATAAAAGTAACATAAGCAACTATGTAAACCAAACCTTTTAAAAGTAGAGCAAAGCTATTGGCTAATTGGTTCAAAAAAATGAAATAAAAATCATAAAGAAAACACTTAATGATATAGATGGTGTGTTTTTACGAACACCAGCTGTATAAATCGAAAATGAATAAGCACTACTGTTAACAGTTGCAGTATTGAATGATGTCGTAACTGGTTGCGTAGAAACAATTGGTGTGATAGTAGTGGCACCAGTATCAGCAGTAGTTAACGTTGTAACAATGTTATTAGTATCGGATGTTTTGGATGTATTTTGGGTTTCACTAATATTGTTGTTATTATTGGTAGTAATGGTGGAGGTATATTCTCCGGTACTTGAAGTAGTGCTCAAAGTATCTGTGGTCGTTTTAATAGTAGTAGGCGTAGTCTTGGTGGTAAATTCCATACTATTTGTTTCAGTTGTAACAGGGTACACATGTGTGCTATTATCAATAATTGTAGTGCCCTCATTGCTCTTAGTATTACTGTTCTCGACATTTGTGTTCTTTGAATTAATAATAGTAGAAGTAACCGCACCATTGCTAAAAGTTGTTGTCGTAGCACTATCAGTACTCGAAAGAATGTTGATACTTGACAAACTTGGTGTAATAGTAGTAGTATAACCATTCCCATTATTTTTACCGAAAGTAGATTCTGTACTAGTATATGTAACATAAGTAATATATGTCGTTGCAGAATCTGTAACTGTACTAATATTTGTAACTGTGATCGTAGTGATTGGCATTGCAGAAGAAACACTGGAAGTAAAACTATTAGGTGTAAATGACAATGAATTTGTAACAATATTACCACTCAAAACAGAACTTGATCTTGGTACATTTTTACTATTAGTAAATGTGCTATAAGTGGAACTACTCGAACTTAATGGTAATGGTTTCGTAACATCTGCACTGCTCATAATCAAACTAGATGGTGTATAACTTTCAGTACTGCTGTAAGTTGTATAGCTGGAATTATTAAAACTTAATGGTAATGAACTTGTAGCATCTGTACTACTCATAATCAAATTAGATGATGTATAACCTTCAGTACTGCCATAGGTAATATAAGTAGAACTTTCAACAGCATCACCGCTAAATGAGTTGTAGGCTGAACTACTCATGCTTAATGGTAATGAACTTGTACTAGTCGTGCTGATAGTTGCAATGGAACTTAATGGTAATGAACTTGTAACATCTGTACTACTTGTAATCAAACTAGATGATGTAGAACCTTCAGTACTGCTATAGGTAATATAAGTAGAACTTTCAACAGCATCACTGCTAAATGAGCTGTAGGCTGAACTACTCGCGATTAATGGTAATGAACTTGTAACATCTGTACTGATAGTTACAATGGAACTTAATGGTAATGAACTTGTAACATCTGTACTAATACTTATAACAAAACTTGATGGTGTATGACTTTGAGTACTGCTGCGGGAAATAGATCTAGAATTATTAAAACTTAATGGTAATGAACTTGTAGCGTATGTACTACTTATAACCAAACTAGATGATGTATAACCTTCAGTACTGCTATAGGAAACATAAGTAGAACTTTCAACAACATCACTGCTAAATGAGCTGTAGGCTGAACTACTCGTGATTAATGGTAATGAACTTGTAACATCTGTACTGATAGTTATAAGCGAACTTGATGGTGTATAACTTTCAGTACTGCTAGAGACAACATAAATGGAACCACTCAAACTTGATGGTGACGAAATTGTAGTAGCTGCACCGCTTCTAATCAAACTAGATGATGTATAACCTTCAGCACTGCTATAGGAAATATAGCTAGAATTATTAAAACTTAATGGTAATGAACTTGTAGGGTATGTACTACTTATAACCAAACTAGATGATGTATAACCTTCAGTACTGCTATAGGAAACATAAGTAGAACTTTCAACAACATCACTGCTAAATGAGCTGTAGGCTGAACTACTCGTGATTAATGGTAATGAACTTGTAACATCTGTACTGATAGTTGCAATGGAACTTAATGGTAATGAACTTGTAACATCTGTACTAATAGTTATAATCGAACTTGATGATGTATAACTTTCAGTACTGCTAGAGACAATATAAATAGAACTACTCAAACTTGATGGTGACGAAATTGTACTAACTATACTAGAAATAACAATGGAACTTGATGGTGCATAACTTTCGGCACTGCTATAGGTGATATAAGTAGAACTTTCAATAGTATCACTACTAAATGAGCTGTAGGCTGAACTACTCATGCTTAATGGTAATGAACTTGTACTGGCCGTGCTGATAGTTGCAATGGAACTTAATGGTAATGAACTTGTAACATCTGTACTAATAGTTATAATCAAACTTGATGATGTATAACTTTCAGTACTGCTAGAGACAACATAAATAGAACTACTCAAACTTGATGGTGATGAATTTGAAGTAATTGTACTAGAAGTAACAATGGAACTTGATGGTGCATAACTTTCGGTACTGCTATAGGTAATATAAGTAGAACTTTCAATAGTATCACTACTAAATGAGGTGTAGGCTGAACTACTCATGCTTAATGGTAATGATCTTGTACTAGCCGTACTAATAGATATAATCGGACTCGATGGCGTATAGCTTTCAGTACTACTAGAGACAATATGAATAGAACTTGCAATACTACTGCTATAGGAGCTATCGGTATAACTAATAGAACCTAATGATAGAGAACTTACAATAATATCACTACTATATGAGTTATAGGTGGAACTACTCATACTTAATGGTAATGATTTTGTAGTAGCTGTAATACTATTTGTAATAGAACTCGATGATGGATAAGTTTCAGTGCTGCTATAGGTAATATAAGTAGAACTTTCGATAATATCACTGCTAAATGAGTTGTAGGTCGAACTACTCAGGCTTAATTGTGATAAAGTTGTAACATCTGTACTACTAATAGTGTAGCTTAATGATGTACTGCTTGCAGGAATGCTATATGAGTTATAAGTAGAACTGCTTGAACTCACTGGCGATGAAGTTGCAGGACTTGTAATACTTGTTATCAAACTTGATGACATATAACTTTCGGTACTGCTATAGATATCAAAAGAACTACTTGTACTAGAAAACAATGTTGAAGCAATAGGGATACTTTTCGAAATATCGCCAGACGATAAAGTTATAACTGTAGATACCATTTCCTCAGTCGTACTTCCAGGTATTGTAACAGAGCTGGAAGAACCAGTGGAACTAGATGAAGTGTTGAAATAGCCAAACGTTGGTGTTTCCACATATATAATAGTAGATGTAGTAGGAATACCATCACTGCCAGTAACAATAAATCTCTCAGTTGAAAACGTACTAGTAAAACCACCGCCCCAACCAATAGTGGTTGTACTTAATCTATTAATATCTGGTGTTTCGACGTAGATAATAGTGGATGTAGTTGGATTACCATCGTTACCAGTTGTAGTAAATATACTAGTGGAGTAAGTTGAAGTGTATGATCCAGTCCATCCAGTAATTACAGTAGTTGAAGCATCAACATCTGGTGTTTCGACGTAGATGATTGTAGATGTAGTTGGATTTCCATCTGTTCCTGTTACTGTGAATATACTGGTGGAATAAGTTGAAGTGTATGATCCAGTCCATCCAGTAATCACAGTGGTGGAAGCGTCAACATCTGGTGTTTCAACGTAGATGATAGTAGATGTAGTTGGATTACCATCGCTATCAGTTGTGGTGAATATACTTGTAGAATAGGTAGACGTGTATGATCCAGTCCATCCAGTAATCACAGTGGTTGAAGCATCAACATCCGGTGTTTCGACGTAAATGATTGTGGATGTAGTTGGATTACCATCGCTATCAGTTGTGGTGAATATACTTGTAGAATAGGTAGATGTGTATGATCCAGTCCATCCAGTAATCACAGTGGTTGAAGCATCAACATCTGGTGTTTCAACGTAGATGATAGTAGATGTAGTTGGATTACCATCGCTATCAGTTGTGGTGAATATACTTGTAGAATAGGTAGATGTGTATGATCCAGTCCATCCAGTAATCACAGTGGTTGAAGCATCAACATCTGGTGTTTCGACGTAGATGATTGTGGATGTAGTTGGATTACCATCGTTACCAGTTGTAGTAAATATACTAGTGGAGTAAGTTGAAGTGTATGATCCAGTCCATCCAGTAATCACAGTGGTTGAAGCATCAACATCTGGTGTTTCAACGTAGATAATAGTAGATGTAGTTGGATTCCCATCATTACCAGTTGTGGTGAATATACTAGTGGAGTAAGTTGAAGTGTATGATCCAGTCCATCCAGTAATCACAGTGGTGGAAGCGTCAACATCTGGTGTTTCGACGTAGATGATAGTAGATGTAGTTGGATTACCATCGCTATCAGTTGTGGTGAATATACTTGTAGAATAGGTAGACGTGTATGATCCAGTCCATCCAGTAATCACAGTGGTTGAAGCATCAACATCTGGTGTTTCGACGTAGATGATAGTAGATGTGGTTGGATTACCATCATTACCAGTTGTGGTGAATATACTAGTGGAGTAAGTTGAAGTGTATGATCCAGTCCATCCAGTAATCACAGTGGTGGAAGCATCAACATCTGGTGTTTCGACGTAGATGATAGTAGATGTAGTTGGATTACCATCGCTATCAGTTGTGGTGAATATACTTGTAGAATAGGTAGACGTGTATGATCCAGTCCATCCAGTAATCACAGTGGTTGAAGCATCAACATCTGGTGTTTCGACGTAGATGATAGTAGATGTGGTTGGATTACCATCATTACCAGTTGTGGTGAATATACTAGTGGAGTAAGTTGAAGTGTATGATCCAGTCCATCCAGTAATCACAGTGGTGGAAGCGTCAACATCTGGTGTTTCGACGTAGATGATAGTAGATGTGGTTGGATTACCATCATTACCAGTTGTGGTGAATATACTAGTGGAGTAAGTTGAAGTGTATGATCCAGTCCATCCAGTAATCACAGTGGTTGAAGCATCAACATCTGGTGTTTCGACGTAGATGATAGTGGATGTAGTTGGATTTCCATCTGTTCCTGTTACGGTGTATATACTGGTGGAATAGGTACTAATATACGATCCAGTCCATCCTGTTGTAGTAGTTGTTGAAGCATCAACATCTGGTGTTTCAACGTAGATAATAGTAGATGTAGTTGGATTACCATCGCTATCAGTTGTGGTGAATATACTTGTAGAATAGGTAGACGTGTATGATCCAGTCCATCCAGTAATCACAGTGGTGGAAGCGTCAACATCTGGTGTTTCGACGTAGATGATAGTTGATGTGGTTGGATTACCATCGCTACCAGTTGTAGTGAATATACTAGTGGAGTAAGTTGAAGTGTATGACCCAGTCCATCCAGTAATCACAGTGGTTGAAGCATCAACATCTGGTGTTTCGACGTAAATGATTGTGGATGTAGTTGGATTACCATCGCTATCAGTTGTGGTGAATATACTTGTAGAATAGGTAGATGTGTATGATCCAGTCCATCCAGTAATCACAGAGGTTGAAGCATCAACATCTGGTGTTTCAACGTAGATAATAGTAGATGTAGTTGGATTCCCATCATTACCAGTTGTGGTGAATATACTAGTGGAGTAAGTTGAAGTGTATGATCCAGTCCATCCAGTAATCACAGTGGTGGAAGCGTCAACATCTGGTGTTTCAACGTAGATGATAGTAGATGTAGTTGGATTACCATCGCTATCAGTTGTGGTGAATATACTTGTAGAATAGGTAGACGTGTATGATCCAGTCCATCCAGTAATCACAGTGGTTGAAGCATCAACATCTGGTGTTTCGACGTAGATGATAGTAGATGTGGTTGGATTACCATCATTACCAGTTGTGGTGAATATACTAGTGGAGTAAGTTGAAGTGTATGATCCAGTCCATCCAGTAATCACAGTGGTGGAAGCATCAACATCTGGTGTTTCGACGTAGATGATAGTAGATGTAGTTGGATTTCCATCTGTTCCTGTTACTGTGAATATACTGGTGGAATAAGTTGAAGTGTATGATCCAGTCCATCCAGTAATCACAGTGGTGGAAGCATCAACATCTGGTGTTTCGACGTAGATGATAGTAGATGTAGTTGGATTACCATCGCTATCAGTTGTGGTGAATATACTTGTAGAATAGGTAGACGTGTATGATCCAGTCCATCCAGTAATCACAGTGGTTGAAGCATCAACATCTGGTGTTTCGACGTAGATGATAGTAGATGTGGTTGGATTACCATCATTACCAGTTGTGGTGAATATACTAGTGGAGTAAGTTGAAGTGTATGATCCAGTCCATCCAGTAATCACAGTGGTTGAAGCATCAACATCTGGTGTTTCGACGTAGATGATAGTGGATGTAGTTGGATTTCCATCTGTTCCTGTTACGGTGTATATACTGGTGGAATAGGTACTAATATACGATCCAGTCCATCCTGTTGTAGTAGTTGTTGAAGCATCAACATCTGGTGTTTCAACGTAGATAATAGTTGATGTGGTTGGATTACCATCGCTACCAGTTGTAGTGAATATACTAGTGGAGTAAGTTGAAGTGTATGATCCAGTCCATCCAGTAATCACAGTAGTAGACGAATCAACCTCAGGAGTCTCAACTGTGTAGATGGTGGATGTGGTAGGTAAACCATCAGATCCAATCACAGTAGTAACACTAGTACCAATGGTAGTAGCAAATGCACCAGTCCATTGAGTATAGGTGGTGGTAACAGCATCAACTTCAGGTGTTTCTATATAAATAATACTGGAAATTGTATTTACACCATTAGAGCCCATAAAAGTAGTAGTTTTTGTTGTAAAAGTAGAAGTATATGTTCCAGACCATGGAACTGTTATTGTGGAAGGAGGACAATAAGATTCTTCTTCATCAAACGTAAATACGTAATTTGTAAAATCACTAATTACTGTTCCATCTGGTAAAGTTACTGTGAAATTCATATTTGCCTTTGATAAGGCATTTGTAAATACAATTCTTAGTGGATAATATAGTCCACCAATTAGCATCTTTTCACTTGAACTGTCACCATCTATTCCTGAATACCAACCTCTAATAGCATTAAGAAAAAAATCAGTTGATGTAGCAGTAATATCATTTTGTTCGCAACATCCAAAGGCATCATCCCCAAATAGAACACCAGCAGAATCATCGACATTTTCTAGCGTAAAAGTATAATTACCGGTTTCTGGAGCTAAAAAATAACCACTAACTTCCATTGTGAAATTAGTAAAAGTCGTATTATATCCGTACACTAATGGCATTGTTGAAACATCTATATCACTACTGAAACAAATATAACTATTATATGGAGTATCTGCATCTGGACAAGTCCATGGATAACTTACACCAGGATTTAAAAAATAATGAGCTGTTTTACAAATAAAATAATCAGACAAATCGCTTTCATTGTAATAACATGGATATCCTGTTGCAAAAGAAACAGTAGTAATACCGTTTTGAAAATAATATGGTGCGGAGTTTTCATAATATCCATGGGCCATGTAATCTAAGTTACTAAAGGTGGTACCATCATTATAGGTATAATTATACCATCTCACTTTAAATCCATTGATTGGATCTGTAATTGGACTACAAGCATCATTTGTATCAGGTAACTGTTGAGCATCAATTATTTTTGCAAATAGATATATAAAGAATGTTAGCATTAAAATTGCTCGCCTGTAAATAGTGAATATCATTTTTGCTAATTATAAAGGCCCTGATTTTTTTTAACTATATATATATTTAAATATATTAGGAAAAAAAATTATTGTAAGGTCGATATTTTTAATAAGTAAAATATACTTATTTGAAAAAATGTTTTTGTTGAAACCAAATTCCAATATGGAATTATAAAATAGCTAAATCAAGTAATAATTATATTTTAAGTATTGGAAAATATATTTCCTTATAATTTAGCGGTTATTGATTATCACCAAAAATATAAATTATTCCAAGTCATTTAATGCCAAGTTATAAAATTAATATCAATTGAACAATACAAAAATTGTGTTATATAAAGAACTCAAAAAAGAAGATTAAAAATATAATAAAATAAAACGTTTCTTATATATTTATATAGTTATAAATAACAGATGAAAACACCCGGTAAAAGTACTATAATCAAATATATAACGTTTGTTAAACACACAGTTTCATGGTTGATCTACAAAGAATGTAACATCCCTATAATTCCAATAATAACACTTCGGATCCGGTTTCACCTGAACACTTGGTTTCTTTTTTTTTTTTTAAAACGTAAAATAAATTACTTTTTAAATTTTTGACTTTATTTATTAAGTTAGATCTTTCTTTCTGTAGACAAAAATTATAATAATAAAAAAAACAAAGGAATGCATTTTAGGAAATTCCATCTATATACTCGAGCTTTTACGTTATTGTACTATTTTCACATGATATAAATAAGGTGACCCATTTATATAATATAAAATTAAGATTTATAGCAAATAATTTAAATTCTTCTACAGCAATTTCACAGATAAATTAATTCTCTTGCGGAAAAAAGGGGAAAGAAAAATATTTTAGAGGTCATCTATTTTTATAATTAACTAAAATTCGCAAGCGACTATCACAAAAATATTTCTATCGTAATAAATTTCATAATAATGTAAAAAAAGAAAAGACATAAAAAAATTTTTTTTCAACAGCGAAGCCAACTCAACCCATTGCATTTCGGGCTCAGAAAATATGTACATACATAAAATGTTTTATTAAACGTTGGTTTTATTTACGTAAAAATAAAAAAAAAAAAGAGTTAATAGATTCCTTTAACTATTTATAACTACAAAATGTGTATCAATGGGGGAAAAATTTAAAACAATAAACACAAGCATTAAAAAATTCAAATATGAAGAGTTGATTTTATTCATCTAAAAGAAAAAAAGAAGGAAAAAAAAAGAGTAATTAGATTTTGTTAACTATTTACGAGTATAAAATGTGCATCAATGAGGGAAAATTATAAAACAATAAATACAAATCCTCTTATTAATTTTCACGTGACTATATAAATTTAACAAGTCTATAGATTGCAACAGAAAAATGGGGGAAAGAAAGTTTGTATAATTACGCGGAAAAAATAACATTTCATATTCCTACGGTTGCTTTTCAAAAATTACAGAAAGTTCGTAAATTAATATAATTTTGCAGGGCAAGATCAGCAATTTAATAGCTGATATTAACAGCAGTGTTAATGAATTACCAATGGTAAGAGATTTGAAGATTCCTGAAAAAATTATCGATAATATCGCAGACTATGCAACCAAAAACAAATTTATGCAAAGAGTAATAGACTTATTATATTATGTTTCTATGAAGTGCAGGTACGATATTATGTTTATGGTAAACTTTCTATCACGATACTGGTTGTATCCATCACATGAGATTTTAAAAAAACAACTAAAAAATTATTAAGTTACGTGTATAATACAAGCAATTACAAATTAATGTGGAAATACGAAAATATTATCAACGGTAAATTGAAATTAGTATCAGGTGCCAGTCATAGCAATGCTGAAGATTGTAAAAGTCAGTATGGTTACTTAATTTACTGAAACAACTTGATCTTTGGAGCCAAGCCTGGAGTGACAAATACAACTTGCATTAGTTCAACCGAAGCTGAAATATTTAGTATGATCAAAGGTATTGTGACAATAAAGAATTGGTTAACAGGTACCAAAAAGATAAACAAGAAAGAAAAAAATTGTTGTAAAATATGATAACAAAAGTGTTGTACTACTTTGTCCCAGTTATAATGTTTCAAAGTTTTGAGACAAGAAAAAGAAAAATTAAAATTTCGATTTGTGTTTGTTGAATCTAAAGACAATGAATCTGATGTTTAAACCAAGTTCAATCCAGATAAAAAAGATATTGAAAAATTTATAAAATTTTTTGATTGTTGATCAAATGGAGCATGTTGGAACCAAATTCCAATAGGGAGTAAAAAATTAGTCGAATTAAATATGATCATATCTCAAGTGTTGAAAAATATATTTCCGATAGTTTATCCGCAATATGTTTATCGGTGATTGATTATCACCAAAAAAACAACTTATCTGAAGTCATTTAATGCCAAGTTATAAAATTAATATCAATTGAATAGAAAAAATTGTGTTATATAAGGATCACAAAAAATGAAGATTGAAAATATAATTATTTAGTCATAATTAATATACGAAATCGCTCAGTAAAAATACTATAATCAAATATATAACGTTTGTTATACACGCAGTTTCATGGTTGATCTACACAGAATTTCCCACCACCAAAATTCCAATAATAACACTTCAGATCCGGTTTCATCTGAATAATCAATTTTTACCAATCTTATGATGTGATTTGCTTTTATCTTTTTTATTTTTAAAATTATACAGTTGGAACCTACAACAAGGAATTCTAATGACTCGACTGATTTATTATCAGATTGAATTACTATTAGTTTTTTTCAATAAAATAGCACCATTTTTTTTTTTTTTTTTTTTTTTTTTCTCATTTAAAACAAAAAACTGATGTATCAAAAGACAAAAAGTTCAGTTTTTAAACCTATCATTAATTAAAAAGTCCATTTTCCAAGATGTTAACAAAGAGATGTTTACATTCTAAAGTAGCTCTGCAAAAAATGAAAGTTTGGATAATAACTTCATCAATTGCTTTTATATATTTGATAAAAAAGATTTTTCTTGCCGAGATTATGAATATATCACTAACATTTAAACATTATAGGCGTATTATGTTACAAAAACAACTGACACGGTTAAGTTTTAAAAAACTATAACTTCCACCATTGTGGTTTGATACAGTGATAATACCAATATTCCAAAGCACAATAACAACCATGTATCTGTCGATTCAACTTCCCAAATTCAAACCGCTAGTTCAGAAAACTCTGTTATTTCCAGTTGTTCCGGTTACTGTTACCAAGACTAGTGTGTTTACAGCATCTGGTAGTACTATCACATCTTTTATTACATCCACTATTGTTCCAAACAATAATAATGAGAACGGATCAGGTTCTCCAGGCAATGCTAGTGAATATGTTGAGACTATTTCTTCTGGTTCTGTTTATACCACTGTTACCAAGAGCGCCAGTGGCAACTCTGGTAATTCCAACAATGTTGTTACTAAGACCACATCAGGTGGAAAAGTTATTACCACCACCATTCAATCAGAAACTGTTTCTAGCACAGCCGGTATTGAAGTTCAAAGTATTCAATCTCAACCAGCATCTAGTGAATTAATTTCTATTTCCACTGCAGGTGCTGTTTTGAACCAATAATTTCAAACTTATAAGTCTGCTTATATTAGACAAAATTATCTTTATTTTATACCACAACTGATGATAAACTTTCCCTTCATATATATCATTCTTTAGTTAACAAGCTCTATTTTTTATCATCCCATAAACCAAGTGTTTGTTAATAATTAGTTCATATAAGTACTTGCTTTAGCACAATGTATAATCGTAGGCTTATATTGAAAGACGAATGTGAATATTCAACAAGTTGCATTCCTTGTCAACAGATTATTTGTCATATTTAATCAACTTTAGCGTATATTAAAAGAAAAAACATACAAGTCGAAATCTTGCAATATAGATAGAAATTTGGAAACAATATCGAATGGTATTTGATTCATTGTGTATGTCTAATTGAAATATTGTGATTCATTCATTTTAAGTTTGCTACTATTTAGTGTTAATTAATAAAGATAAACTTCATTCTTCATCTATAATGAATTGTAACATGATCCATAAAACAAAACAAATTTATTATTGAAAACTAGTATTAAACATATTCACTTCGTTTTATTACGTCTACTATTCTTGTCGCGGTACAAGAATGTGTGATATGTAATATTAAACCAAATAGTTTTTAGTTCTTGTTGCTTCATATGTTATCTGAATTCTTGGAAGTATTCATGGTGTTGATAATTACAATGGCATGGTTTCTTTAACAAATTTATAAAATATATTGGGTAAAAACTTGGTGCATTTCTAACTTTTCATAACTCTTGAAATAACTGATGTTCAAATGCGATTTCACTTTCTATATTTCATATTAGATAACATTGATTAAATAACATTGTGAATTTAAATGATATTTTTGAGCGAATGAAAAAAAAAAAAATTGTTTCTTTGGCTGCAAAAAAAAAAAAGAAATAAAAAAAAAGATTTTTTTCGTAAAAAATGCTAAATATTTTTAAGCTGTGAATTACCAACAAAGCTAAAAAAAAAAAAAAAGTTTGTTGATTATCAGAAATAACAAAACAAAACAAAACAAAACAGAAAAAGTATTTTACACAGTTTACAACAACTTACAAGAAATTAAAAAATTTTATGATCAAAAAACAGACATTCAGATAGTATTTAAAAAACCTATCAAAATACAAAAACAGATTTACACTTTCAAAGAATGTTTCAACTAGATATATACTGATTGGAGTGAAGAAAAAAAAAAACTATAAAGGGGCTGTTTATTATTAATTTGTTATTCTAGTGGATAACTATTGCGTGTTTGTTACAAAGATGACGAATGTACTGAAATGAAGGACCATATTGTTAATTATAAGTACACATACCAATATTTACATGTCACCTGAAATATAAGTGGTGTATAACTGATTAAGCATGATAAAAGTTTAAAAACAAAAGATACACTGAAAACATGAAAAGTGTTTATTTATTAAAGTATCAATTCACAAATAAATAAAACAACAAACAAGGTTTTACTGTACGATCCGAAACCTGGGTACTTTTGTTATATTTAATTTTTTATTCCAATATTGCGAATCTGTAAAGGATTGGTATTACTACTTATACTTTTATTTCTAATTATTATTTTGAAAAAGTGAGTTAGTAATAAGGCTTTTCTTTTTATTCTAATATCATACTAGATCTAGAAGTGACAATACACATACTCAGTTTATATTTAATAAGTGTATTCCAAACATTACAGCACCTATGAATATCTAAAGATTCAATGGTATTTATGAAAGCCAGTTATTGTATATGTAAAATGTGAATTTAAATGATATGCACATTAAAAAAAGGTTTATTACAAAATAATAGTATATGATTAGTGTGGAATCTGAAATTCTGATTTAGGTTGAAATGAACTTTTTTTTTTTTTTTTTTTTCCCCTAATTACAGGAGTAACACAAGTATTATTATGGAAGATTGTATCAATATATTGGGAGATATGTTTACGTGGACAAGTGAGTAATTAACCAGTTTAGTTATAATTTATTGTGTAACTAACATGAGTTGATAAGAAATAGCTTACTATTAGAAAGAAAAGGATATTTATTTTGACTCAAAGCAAGGGCATTGCAAATAATATAATGAAACATATATTTTATTACAGTTTTAGGCACTGCACAGTACTGAATCTTACCCAATCATTACAGTCTATTTTGATTTATATGTTACCAATTCAATCATTTGAAATTAATTAGACCATCTAATTGTGGAAATGCAATAGTGATCTTGTTACATAGCAGTTGTTGAACAACTCATACAAAACTGGAATGTGCATTTGTGATACCAATTCTTTTTTTTTTCTTTCTTTTTGCACCACCTACATCATCTTGTTAATAATATTTATAGGAAAATAAAAGAAGGTTGTATTTGGAGCAAGATTAGTAATGCTATTGATCAATATTTTAAATGTATTTTCGTGGAATAACAGCAACCAATCCAAATCAGCAAAACACTTGACTACTACTTGGTTCTAGTTTTTAATGACATTTTGAACTGAGATCAAGTTAGATGATTTTTGTAAAGAGATCAAGTGTAGCAACATTTTATATTTGTTGGTAAAACAAGAACGTGGATGTATCTTTATAGTATTTCCTGTAATTTTTACATACATACACGCTTTACAATCTACACAGAGTTATTATTACAAATTTTAAATTGTTACTGATGATAACAATACTGATTTAGAGATTGTTTTTGAGAACTTATCACATGAAAAGGGGCAGAGAGGTTTGCTTCATATTTCTTTATGAAACACACCATTATTACTACAAGTATAGATAAGAAATAAAAAATAAGAAATAATAGATGTTTCAACTGCCATAGCTTTTGGCCAATTCCAACATTCATATTTGTGAGTTTCGAACTGTAAGATATTTTGTCACTTATCATAACATCTGAAATAAGGAAACAACAAAAAAAAGATGTGCTATATAGAATAATTTGGGAACAGCTGCTTTGATACGAAAAAGCATAAGTTACCACTTATTTGTTGATGCTATAAGAATAATCTCTTTTGTGATGATTTGAACAGACAAGTAAAAAAAAAAAAAAAAAACTTTGGGTGTTAAATAAGATCTAACAAAGTGTAGGCTAATAATTTGTAATGTACAATCTATTTTACGCTCTTGGATAACAAATTCTTAGGTGAAATTTAAATCTTGCTTGGTAACATTTTTACCAAATTGAAAACTATCCAGATCTGTAGAGCAAATACTTGAGATTGGGGCATATTAGTGATCCAAAAACAATATAATAATCCAGAAATATTTATATGATTGTTCAGTGGACTAATAAGGGACTTTGAGACAATTTATAAAAAAAATACTCCATATTCTGTAAGGAAAACCACATATTTTGTAATAATATACACAGCACTTAAGTGTATAGCCCAGTTTATTTGATATTCCAGCAAAACACTTTTCAGAATGTCCAAATGTAATTAATTTTATTATTTTGAATAAAATTACTGTTAGACAAAGCCATAAACAAATAACTTTTTTTTCTCCTACAGAAACTTGGATATATAGAATAAACCTAGATACAAGTATAGTATTACTCATGCAAGGTAAAAAAACTAATTTTCTTTGTATTAATCTAAGCACAAGCTAGAAACGTAAATTCAATTGAAAAACTTGTGAAAATTTCCATTGGTTAAATGCTTGTATTATCAATTTATATTTCTACATTCTGATGCTGGAAGTAAATGTGGTGTGTGGTATTGAGGATTGGAATGGATTTAATGTGCATATGTTTACAAAATACAGGGTATTCAGATCAACTATATGTTTACAAAATTAACAGTCCACCATAAATTTCCATCAAAGAAGTTGTTACACAGGCACTTTGCATATTTTTTTTTGTATAGATTATTTCAATATAAAAAGTATGTGTATGAATTAAAGTAATTGTGTAAGTAGTTGGAGGGGCTTTTTTTTCTGTTCAAATGATTGATACTGTTTCTTTTTTTTTTTTGTAGTAGCAGTAGTCGTAGTAGCAACTCGAAATGGAAGATGCGTTTATGCAACCAAAAAAAAAAAAAATAAAAAAAAAAGTATTAACGTTGTCAGTCACGTGCTAATGATAAAAATAAAAAAAAAAAGGAGTAAATTGTTTATCGATAAGGTTGTATAGACATGGCAAAGTGTATATAGATTTGTGTTATTCTGATTAAATATTAAATTGGAACTGTAATTTAGATAAACAGGACATACAGAATGTGGGATTGCACAAAAGGTAGAAGTTGTTTGGAAGAGTTTTTGTAGTTTATCTTGGTTGTTGTTGTTGAAAGTGGAGATGGAAAGAGATTGAATGAAATATTTATTTTTTTTTTTTTTTTTTAAGATAAGATAAGGATGAAACTCGGGTTAATCTTTGAATGGCAGTGATGGCATATCGGGATATATGTTGTTTTCGGACTACATGATTTCACTTTTTCTGACGTTTTTTTTAGGGCTTTATTTTATGGATTATATTTTATGGATTATATTTTATGGATTATTATTTTATGAATTTTTTTAGGGCTCTAAATGTTTGACCCTAATTTACAGACACTATTTTTTTGATCCTATATCTTGACCTCTAATTGTTTGACTCTGTTTTTTTTTTGACTTTAAATTTTTAGGGCTTTATTTTTCAATACCAAATCGTATAAAATGAGTAAATTTGTTTATTTATTTTCAGTTATAAGATTTTAACATTGTGCTTGCATAAACCAAACCAGCGCAAAACTAATAACTAATATATTTACATAAACATATTATAATCTAGAATTTATAAAAAGTCAGTCTTTCATTTTTTTTTTTTATTGTCATATAGGTACGTAATAGTGTTTTATATATGATGGTTTTTAGATACATCTTGCTTTCTATACTCGTACAACCCAAAAAGCTCTTGAATTCAAAAATAACAAATATTTGTATTCAGATGAAACCGGATCTGAAGTGTTATTGTTATTATTGGAAGTGTAGTGCTGTGACATTCTTTGTAAATCAAAATATGAAACTGTGTGTTTAGCAAAAGTTATATATTTGATTGTAGTATTTTTATTGAGTGATGTCTTCTCTTATTTATAACTACATAATTATATGAGAAATATTTTTTTTTTTTAAATTTTCTTTTTATTGGGAAAAATCAGGGTCACCGATTAAACCCGCTTTACTATGCAAGTCACCAGACATGTTTAATAGTTGCTCAAAATATCTAATACTTGCTTATAATAATTGTTCGCTTCCCTCTTTATATAATTCATAACTATATAATTATATAAAGAAATAATTTTAATTAATATATTCTTAATTCTTAATTTTGTGTCCTTTATATACCTTGATTTCCCTGTTTCAATCAAGGTACACCAGTTCGGGTATATCGTCATAAATAGGGGCTTGAATGTGTAATATGACATCATCAAATTATTACCGATATAATTTCGGGAATATTACCCTTAATTATTCGATAGTCCGTATTAAACATTTATAATATTCTTTGCCGATAATCCATCGGGAAATAAACGGTTCAATTATTGGACAGACAATGTCAAATGTCCAACACTTTTTAATCTTCATTTTTATATCACAAATTATATGTTCCGATTTATTGTTCGCTCTCTTTTTATTGGCACCTTAAATCCTGAAATGCTCCACCAAACTTGACTGTGGCTCCTAGAAATGCGCCTCAAAACATGAAGCGTGCATGATAAACTTAATCGCTTAATTAAATTCCTTAGTGAAATATGGTTCCAACAGGATTATGTTTTATTTTTTATATTTTTATTTTTTATTTTTTTTTTTTTGTGTTCTTTATTAAAACCATAACCACAACAAGCAATTGCTAGTTTATATTTAAAAAACCACAATAGATGGTTACTCTTGAAACGCATTTTGTTTTACAAGAAACGCACCCAATGTCGAATCTTTAGCTAACTTGTCGAACTCCATCATAATAGCATCTGCTTTATTTTTACACCACCATGCCTGAGCCCATGCATCAAAATTTCCTTTTCTCGCATCTTTAGGTTGCTTGAGCCATTCGTCCCTTGCTTTAGCTTGAACATCGCTAGATTGTTTGAGGTAAGATCCATACAATTGTAGAATAGTATCAAAAGGAGCAAGATCTGCAACCAATTGTTCATGTTCTGTAACAGCAGCTGAAATTGTTTCTTCCATTAACTTACGAGCGGCCTCTTCTTTCTGTTGACGTTGTTTATTAACAAACTTAATTTTAGCACACAAAAGAGCAATCAGCTGATCATAGCCGATTCGAACATAACCATCGTTATTTTTATGGCTTCTTAATAAATCTAATTTCCATTCAGAAAGATAGTGACGTAATTTAGACTCTTCAAAGAAACAGCAGCAGCCTTCTTGTCTTTATGTTCATAAATAAATCTTGATACCTGATGGATATTGTCAAGAGTTTTTGAAAAAGTCTCAACAAATTCATTTTTGTCTCTAGAGGAGGTAGGAACTGTGACAAACTTCAAAACATCAACAGCAAAATTTTTAAAAAGTTCATCTTTCAAAACTTGTTGTTTTAACGTAGTCGAATCGGTTAATGAGTTCATTTGGATTTCTTCATCACTGCTTGTTCGTTTGTCGACGAGCATGTACTTGGTACCCCCATATTCAAACTTAACTTCTCCGTACTATTTAATCTCCGGTACCAATTTTGCCTCGATTTTGAAAAAGGCGGACTCGATTGCTTTCCTTTCTTTTTCTTTAGATACAGTTGTGATAACTTCATAGATTTTTTCGAAGTCAACATTTAACTTACCATTGTTTTGGTGAGAAATAATGTTCTGAACATCGGGATAAAGCTCATTCACAGATGCGATAATCCTCCTTTTCATCTTGTATTCACTCATCTCACAATGATACTTCTTAGTTCTAGCTACCAAATTTTTCACCCTAGTGATGTAGTTTGCTGCACTAACGTTACCATCATAATACAAGCTGGACCATTCCTGAAAAATTTCTCTTGTAATTGATGTTTTGGTTTTATCATAAGTACCAGCATTGATATCAATCAGAATTTGCAAACCATCGCTTGAATTCAAACCATCTGGAAAATATTTTTTAAAATACAAAAAAAATTCACCTGCCATTTTTAACGTCTCTGGACCAAGGACGGATTCAGCATCATTTTCAAGCAAACACCCTAAACCATCACATTTCATTTGAAATATAAACATTTTCATACCAGGAACGAAGTTACTCTTGTCCATACACTTATGGTCGAAAGAGAGTATCAAATTGTTAAACTTCTTAAGTACTTCAATGTTCGAAAGACTATCTGAATTCCCCCCAGTGTGAGTGCCATGTTCAGATGAAACCTGATCTGAAATATTATTATTATTGGAATTGTAGGGATGGGACATTCTTTGTCGATTAATCTTGAAACTGTTATGTTTTAGTAAATGTATATACTTGATTATAGTATTATTACTGAGTGTTTTCTTATATTATTTATAATTATACAAAATATATAAGATGTATTTTATTTATTATATTCTTAATCTTCATTTTGTGTTCTTTATATATCATAAATTATATTTTTCAATTTGTTGTTCGTTCTATTTTTATCGTCATTTCAAATCCTGAAACGCGCCACGAAAATTTGACTGCGCCTCCTAAAATATGAAACATGTTTCAAACATAATTGTTCAATTTCATTAATTCCCATTGGAATTTGGTTCCAACATAAATGTATATACTTGATTATAGTATTATTACTGAGTGATTTCGTATATTATTTATAATTATACAAAATATATAAGATGTATTTTATTTATTATATTCTTAATCTTCAATTTTTGTGTTCTTTATATATATTGATTCTTTTTCTCTAGCCAAACAATATCAGTTCCTGAATTGTTGCTAAATGATTTTAAGTAAACAACTTTTGGCGATGCTTAACTACCGATGAACCCGTATCAGATTCTTATATTGATAAGCTTTAAGTAAACAACTTATGGGTATTCAAGATGCTCAGTAGCCGAAGTATAATTATAATTTGCTGATTAATACAGTTCCCAATTTGGTAGTTGATTCCAGTAATATTTCCATATTTGAAATTTGGTTTCCTACAGCAACGCGTGAATTAAGTAAGATAGGAAGAACGCGTCGAATCGTACTAGATAAAAAAAACGAAGCGTGTTTTGTCTACGACGGATGGATTACGGACTAGAAATGAGGGCGATTCGTCTTTTTCAAACCACGTGATACATTTGATGATAAATAAATAAACGAGCGCTTTAGAATAATGTCAGTGATTTCTTAATTGTACAAAGAGGATTAAATATATGCTGTATTTTATTTAGATAAATTAAAAAAAAAAAAAAAAAAAAATTATAAAAGAATATAAGAATAGTTGATAAAAATTTATACATTAGAAGCAGTTTATTTGGTAAAAAATAAAATAAAAAAAAAAAAAATTATTTATTTATTTATTTATTAATTCAAGATTTATATGAGTAAGCTCTTGTTGGATACAAGGTATGATTATTTTTATTTATGAGAGAAATTATGATGTCTGTGTTTTATGTTATTTTAATTTATATTTTTTTAATTTTTTTTTGAGCGAGTAGAATTTATTAAAAAAAAATTTTTTTTTTTTTCATTTCTCGGTTGGTAAAACATTTGGGTCACGTGGATTATATGATATAGAAAATGTGCGGATAGGATTCTCAAAAAAATTAATATTTACTTTTTGAAATTATTTATTGGGAGATACGCGCGATGAGATTAGATTGTTATTGCTGCATAGTGAACATATAACAAGCAAACAAAATACAATCAAGAAGAGAATATACGACACAGTAATAAACGCGAAAAAAAATATTAATTGATCTCACAGAAAGCGACGCATTGAAAAGGCGTACAACCACTAAATTAAAAAAAAATAAAAAAAAAAAAAAGCGAGTTATTTATACGAGATTGGATTGGGCACCAAATATTTTGACGATGTAAAAGAAGCGGGTGGCAAATAAAGAAAAAGTTGTATTTCAATTAACACATTACACAACTTGATTACATTCACTACATTCATTATACAAAGTGTATATGTAATAAGGAATAAGTAGAATACACAGAATAACAAGTAAATTAACATGAACCAAGAAGATTATTAGAGTTTACAACAATTTAAAATAAAAAGATAGCGCTGATAAATAGATTACATTATGGATAGTGTTTGAAAGAAGAAGGAAAGATCACATTTTTTTTTATTTTTTTTTTTAAATTTAGTCAGGATTTGTTCGAGTAGGTGAGTAAGTGAGTGATTGTAGTGGATATTTTGTTTTAGGTTTTATTTTATTTGTAGGAATTATTAGGATATTTGAGTTGGGTTGTATTTGGTTGATTATGTTTAATGATTTTCTGTGTGAGTGTGATTTGTTAAAAAAAATTTTTTTCTTTTTTCTTTTTTTTCTTTTTTTTTTTTCTCTCTCTCTGTTGGTTGATAATTTATGAAAATAGTCATGTGACTGTTGTAGCTGAGTTTGTGTGTGTTCCTGTTTGATCACGTTGTGCTTTTTGCGCGTATCAGATTTGTTAAAAAAAATAATTTTTTTTTTCTCGGATAATAAGTTATGTTTTTTTGCACGTGTAAGATTTGTTAAAAAAAAAATAATTTTTTTTTCTTTGGTTGATAAGTTATTAGAGTTGATAAGAAATGATGAGTTGGGTTGAGTTGTATGGATTATGGCTAGAATATAAATTTACAGGTTTATATTAGAGCTGATGATTATAGTTGATGTGGCTGATTATTTAATTAAAAGGCATATGATATGAGAAATAAATTGGATAATATACAAGATATAAGAACACATTGGATAAAAAACAACAACAAAGAGACATGGATATGATAATATTATTAGTGATATTTGTATTGAGATGATAAGTGAAGTGTTTGAGAAACAGGTTGGAGTTATAGTTGTGGATAATTGAGTTGGGTTGTGAAGAAAGTAAGATTTATTATTATTTTTTTATCTTGTTAGGTGATGAGATATTTTGAAAGAGTTATTTTGATAGATGCAATTATTATGAATGATGGGATTAGAAATAGTATTAAAAGTATGATGGGAGTATTAGTATATTTGTAGATATGACGAGATGATTAGGATAGTGGGATTATTTATTTATTGAATTATAGATAGGGTGAGATTATCAGTTATATTATGATTACTATTGCACTTAGATTACAAGTGAGTTGTGGGGATTTATACATTTGAATTAGAAATGTATTTGGATGATAAGTGAGTTGAGATTGTGTATTGGGAAATGTGGGTATGTTAGGATTATGAATGAAATAATAATTATACATTGGAGATATCTGGATTGAATATGATGAGGGATTCTAGATGGAGTATGATTAGAAGTATGTTTGAGTTATTGATATATTATTAGTATAATTGGAATTGGATTATAGATAGTGTGGAGTTATTGGATATTGAGACTATAAAGATATATTGACCATGATACAAGGATTATGGGATTATTGATATATTTGGATAATTATTATACAGATAGTATAAGTATATTAGAATAGTTATTCTAATGAGATAATTATTGAATTGGGATTATGGATATATTTGAATAATTAGTATATTAAGGTGACAAGTAGATTGGAATAACTATTGATATATATATATATATATGGGATAGAAGTGGAGTTAGACAATAGAGATATTTGGAGGATAAGTATTGGGATGTGATTATAAATGTAAAATGAGACGACTAGGATATAGAGTATAAGAGTGGTGGAATATGGTTGTGAATGTTATTGGGATTATGAATGTGAATATGAATGGATGATTATTATAAATATAAATGGAGGATATGATTAGTAGAATGATTATTAGAGTGAGACAATACATATATGTGGAGTATAATTATATTGAGATATCTAGAATATTATAGTTATGAGTATTTATTTTGATTATAAAGATGGATGGATAGTTATTATGATATGGTTGTAAGTGTTATTGAGATTATGAATATGAATGTGTGAGTATTATAAATATAATTCGGGGGTATGATTAGTAGAATGATTATGATATTGGTATTATAAATATAGGAGAATAATTATATTAAGATATTCAGAGTATAGTTATGGGGATTTATTTTGATTATAAAGATGGATGGATAGTTATTATGATATGATTATAAACGTTATTAAGATTATGAATATGAATGTGTGATTATTATAAATATAAATGGAGGATATGATTAGTAGAATGATTATGATATTGGTATTATCAATATAGGAGAATAATTATATTAAGATATCTAGAGTATTATAGTTATGGGGATTTATTATGATATGATTGTAAATGTTATTGGGATTATGAATATGAATATGAATATGTGATTATTATAAATATAAATGAAGGATATGATTAGTAGAATGATTATGATATTGGTATTATCAATATAGGAGAATAATTATATTAAGATATTCAAAGTATTATAGTTATAAGAATTTACTTTGATTATGGAGATGGATGGATAGTTATTATGATATGATTATAGATCTTATTGTGATTATAAATGTGAATGTGTGATTATTATAAATATAATTTGGGCATATGATTAGTAGAATGATTATTAGAGTGAGATAATAAATATATGTGGAGGATAATTATATTAAGATATTCAGAGTATTATAGTTATGGAGATTTATTTTGATTATAAAGATGGATAATTATATTTTGATTATAAGCGTTATTGAGATTATGAATATGAATGTGTGATTATTAGAATGATTATGATATTGGTGTTGTAAATATGATAGAATAATTATTGGAGTGAGACAATAAATATATATGGAGGATAAGTATTGGTTATGATTACAAATGTAGACTGAGATGACTATGATATAGAATATAATAGTGGTAGGATAATTGTTATGATATAGTTGTAAATGATATCGAGATTATGAATATGAATGTATGATTATTATAAATATGAATGGAGGATTATTTGATTGAGATTATCAATATATATGTATATGGTATGAGGATATGAATATAACAAATATACTATGATTATAAGATTATTAGGATAATTATTTATTAAGATTATTAATATGAATGGATGGATATTGTATATGAGGTATTAGTTGATTTGAATGATTGATATATAAGGATTATAAGTGAATTGTGATAGTTATTTGATTGATACTATAAGTATATGACTATAATTGCTTGATTAAGATTATAAATATATATGAATTATAAATATATATGGAATAATTATTATATATAAGTATAAGTATATATGAATTATAAATATATAAGTAGTATATGTATATTATAAATATATAAGTGGTATAAGTAATTGAATAATTATAAATATGTAAGTGGTATAAGTATATTATAATTATTATATAAGTGGTATAAGTGTATAATAATTATTATATATAAGTAGTATAAGTATATTATAATTATTATATATAAGTGGGAATAATTATTATATATAAGTGGTATAAGTATATTATAATTATAAATATATAATTAATACAACTATATTATAATTATTATATAAGTAGTATAAGTATATTATAATTATTATATATAAATTGAATAATTATTATAGATATAATATAAATAAATTGTTAAGATTATAAGTGTAATAAGATATTTAGAATATTGAAAGTATAAGTATGAATTAATAATTATGGTGTATGAATAGTAACAGTTGATTGATAAGTATTATATATATGGGTTATTATTATTATAATGATATTGGAAGAATATATATAGTATAAGAATATTATTGAGATTACAAGTATTAGAACAAGATGATTAGATATGGATTAGTATTATTGTGATTATGGATATTGGAAGAAGATTATTATTGAGATTATGAATATGGAAGTAATATGATTATTATGAATAAGAAAGTAAGATGATTAGTATGAATATGAGGGGAAGATTATTAGTGTGGTTATATATATATGTAGTATAAGAATATTGTTGGTATTATGAATAGTAGAACAAGATGATTATTATAAAGATATTATTATGAATATGAAAGGATGATGATTGATATATATATGGTATAATAGTATTATTGAGATTATAAATATATTAGTTTATATATGTAGTATAATAATATTATTAAGACTATAAATATATTGGTTCATATATGTAGTATATATTTAATATAAGAATATTATTAGGAAAAATCGGGATCACCAATCAAACCCGCTTTATTATGCAAGTTGCTAGACATATTAATAGTAGTTAATATCTAATACTCACTGTCTTATAATAATTGTTCGCTTCTCTTTATATAATTCCTAAGATACTTTCTTCTATAAGAAGTACCCTCGTCATACATATTTACTTTCAATATTTTTGTTCTTTTTACATGCCTTGAATCATATATGTGATTCAATTAATTATTAGGGTGCAATCCAGATAGGACAGACAATGTCAAATGTCCAATATTATTAACCTCAGAACACACTTAAAGAAAGATCATATAAGTCGAAATCTTGCAATGTAGATAGAAATTTGAAGGCAATATCGAATAGTATTTGATTCATTGTGTATGTCTAATAGAAATATTATGGTCCACTCATTTCGAGTTTGCTGCCATTTGGTTTTAATTAACAAAAATAAACTTTATTCTTAAAATGTAATGAATTGTAGCATAATCCATAAATCAAAACAAATTTATTATTGAAAACTAGTATTAAACATATTCACTTCGTTTTATTACGTCTACTATTCTTGTCGCGGTACAAGAATGTGTGATATGTAATATTAAACCAAATAGTTTTTAGTTCTTGTTGCTTCATATGTTATCTGAATTCTTGGAAGTATTCATGGTGTTGATGGTTACAATGTCATGATTTCTTTGATAAATTTATAAAATATGTCTGGTGCATTTTTACCCTTTCACAATTTTTGCAATAACTGTTCAAATGCGATTCTATTTTCTATATTTGATGTTGGATAAGAGTGATGAAACGACGATGTGAATGTAGATGATATTTTTGAGCGAACGAAAAAAAAAAAAAAGGTTTCTTTGGCTGCAAAAAAAAAAAAAGGTTTCTTTGGCTGCAAAAAAAAAAAATTGTTTCTTTGGCTGCAAAAAAAAAAAAAAAAAAAAAAAAAATTTTTTCGTAAAAAATGCCAAATATTTTTAAGCTGTGAATTACCAACAAAGAAAAAAAACAGTTTGTTGATTATCAGAAATAACAAAACAAAACAAAACAAAACAAGTATTTTACACAAGCAACAACAACACAAGAAATTAGAAAAATTTTTGAATCAAAAGGCATTCAGGTAACGTTCAAGAAACTTATCAAAATGGGAAATCAGATTTAGACTTTCAAAGAATGTTTCAACCAGATATATACTGATTGGAGTTTATTGGGAAAAATCAGGGTCACCGATTAAACCCGCTTTACTATGCAAGTCACTAGACATGTTTAATAGTAGTTCAAAATATCTAATACTCGCTTATAATAATTGTTCGTTTCCTCCTTTTATATAATTCATAACTATATAATTATATAAAGAAATAATTTTAATTAATATATTCTTAATTCTTGATTTTGTGTCCTTTATATACCTTGATTTCCCTGTTTCAATCAAGGTACACCAGTTCGGGTATATCGTCATAAATAGGGGCTTGAATGTGTAATATGACATCATCAAATTATTACCGATATAATTTCGGGAATATTACCCCTAATTATTCGATAGTCCGTATTAAACATTTATAATATTCTTTGCCGATAATCCATCGGGAAATAAACGGTTCAATTATTGGACAGACAATGTCAAATGTCCAACAAATTCAGATACTATTCATGTTAAAAAAGGTTATTACAAAATACAGAGGGAACACAAATATTATTATGGAATATTGTAACACCATATTAGGAGATATGTTTACGTGGACAAGTGAGTGGGTAACCAATTTAGTTGTGATTTGCTGTGTAATCAACACGAGTTGATAAGAAATAATGGATCTTTCAGCTGTGATAGCTTTTGGCCAATCCCAACATTCATATTATTGAGTTTCGAACTGTAAGATATTTTATCACTTATTATAACATTTGAAAAATAGTGTAATGATTCTGTGGTAGATCAAGTAGTAAATGAAACTTTGAGACAATGTATGGAAAAAAGATCTTTATTTGTGTTAATCTAAACAAAAGGTTGAAACACAAACTCAGTTGAGGATGATTTGAAAATTTGCACTGGTGAATGGTTATATTCCTAGATTCTAATTCTAAAAGTGAATTGGTGTGTGATGTTGGGGGTTGGGATGGATTTAATGAGTATAAGATTACAAAATACAGGGTACACAAATCAAATATATGATGACAAAACTAGTAAGCCATGATAAATCTGGATCGAAGATTTTCTATTTTTGTTAGTCGGACGGTTGATGGATATTATTTGAATATAAAAAGTATGTGTAAATGGATGTTTTTATATTTATTTTCTGTTCAAATGATTGATACTGATTCTTTTTTTTTTGTAGTGGTAGTCGTAGTAGCAACTTGAAATGGAAGATGCGTTTATGCAACCAAAAAAAGAAAAAAAAAAAATAGTAGCGTTGTAGATCACGTGCTATTGATAAAAATAAAAATAAAAAAAAAAAAAAGGAGTAAATTGTTTATCGATAAGGTTGTATAGACATGGCAAAGTGTATATAGATTTGTGTTATTCTGATTAAATATTAAATTGGAACTGTAAATTAGATAAACAGGACATACAGAATGTGGGATTGCACAAAAGTTAAAAGTTGTTTGGAAGAGTTTTTGTAGTTTATCTTGGTTGTTGAATGTGAAGAGGGAAAAGATTGAATGAAATATTTTTTTTTTTTTTTTTCTTTTTTTTTTTCGTTTTTTTTTTTGTTTTAATTTCTCAGTTGATAAGACATTTGGGTCACGTGGATTGTAAAAAATTTTTTTCATTATAAATTAATATTTACTTGTTGAAATTATTTATTGGGAGATACGCGCAGTGGGATTGGATTGTTATTGCTGCATAATGAACGTATAACAAGCAAACAAATATACGAGACAGTAATAAACGCGAAAAAAAATATTAATTGAACACACAGAAAGCGACGCATTGAGAAAGCGCACAACTACCAAATTCTCAAAAAAATAAAAATAAAAAAACAAAGCGAGTTGTTTATACGAGATTGGATTGGGCACCAAATATTTTGACGATGTAAAAGAAGCGGGTGGCAAATAAAGAAAAAGTTGTATTTGAATTAGCACATTACACAAAGTGTATATGGAATAAGAAACAAGTAAAATACACAGAATAACAAGTAAATTAACATGAACCAAGAAAATTATTAGAGTTTATAACAATTTGAAATAAAAAGACAGGGTTGATAGGTGGATTAGATTATGGATAGTGTTTGAAAGAAGAAGGAAAGAACAGTTGTTTTTTTTTTTTTTTTTTTTTTTTTAATTTAGTCAGGATTTGTTTGAGTAGGTGAGTAAGTGAGTGATTGTAGTGGATATTTTGTTTTAGATTTTATTTTATTTGTGGGAGTTATTAGGATATTTGAGTTGGGTTGTATTTGGTTGGTTATGTTTAGTGTTTTTCTGTGTGAGTGTGATTTGTTAAAATTATTTTTTTTTTTTCTTTTTCCTTTCTTTTTTCTGTTGGCTGATTATCTATGAAAATAATTGTTTGTGTTTTTTTTTTACGCGAATCGAATTTGTTAAAAAAAAATTTTTTTTCTCTCGGTTGATAAGTTGTGTTATTTGCACGTGTAAGATTTGTTAAAAAAAAAAAAAGAAAAAAAATTGTCGGTTGATAAGTTGTGTTATTTGCACGTGTAAGATTTGTTAAAAAAAAAAAAAGAAAAAAAAATTGTCGGTTGATAAGAAATGATGAGTTGAGTTAGCGTTCTTGCTCTGCTGTGTTGTGTTTTTTACGCGGAGCGGATTTGGCCGCAAAAAATAAAATTCTGTCGGTTGATAAGTTATGGGATTGTTAAGAGATGATGAGTTGAGTTTTGTGGATTATGGACAAAATATGAATGTAGGGGGTGATATGGGAACAGATTGGATAATATACAAGATATAGGAACACAGTGGATAGCAAAAAAAGACATGGACATGGAGATATTATTAGAGATAGTAGTGAATGTAAAACAAGTTTGAATGATGATTAGGGAAAATAAGGATTATTATGGATGAGTATAGTTTGGAATAGATGGGGACTAGGATTAGAGTTGAAAAGATTGGGATGATGGATTTATTTATTGAATTAGAAAGATTTTATGATTATTATTGGAGTTAGATGACAAATGAGGAGAGATTGTAGATGGAGTTATTGGATAATTATTATATTGAGATGACAAGTAGATTGGGAATGAGGATTGATATAGAAGTGGAGGTAGACAATAAATATTGGATATGATTATAAAATTGAATGAGAGAATTAGACGATAGAGTATAAGAGAGGTAGGGGATATGGATGTAAATGGGATTGAGATTAGAAGGAGATTGAGATTAGAATATTGGTTTGATTATAGATATGACAGTAAGAGGAGTAGGAAAGTGGGATGAGGGAGAGAATATATGGATGAAAGGAGATGTGAAGAGATATTTAGTTATTATATTCTGAAGGAAGAATTTTTGAGATGATTATATAACAGGGATATTTATTTTGATTTGGTTTAGTTGGATAGTTATATTATTAGAAAAGACTGATAAGGAAATTATTAATGAATTAGGATTTAATTGAAAATAGGAATTGGTAGATTAAATTAATGTTGTATGATAGATTTGAAATGAGTAGTAAAATTAATTAGGGATTGGAATTTGGTTGGAAGATATATATGGATTAGTGTTAATAAGAAAGGAAGATGATTGATATATGGAATATTATTGAGATTATGTTTATATTGGTTGATATATGGAATATTATTGTGGTTATAAATATATTAGTTCATATATGTAGTATATATTTAATATAAGAATAGTATTGAGATTATAAATATATTAGTTGATATATGTAGTATATATTTAATATAAGAATAGTATTGAGATTATAAATATATTAATTGATATATGTAGTATATATTTAATATAAGAATAGTATTGAGATTATAAATATATTAATTGATATATGTAGTATATATTTAATATAAAAATGATTAATGAGATTAGCAAGGTGGTATAAGTGAGAGTATATTTGGATAAATAATTTGGAATGGAATCAGAAGATATTGGGGGTAATTTGTATATTTTGATTATAAGAATTCTGGGAATAGAAATATATTGGGATAAATAGTTAGCTGAGAGTATGATATATTTGTGGTAGAAATATATGGACAGGGTTAAAAGAGGTTGGGTGTGGGTATAAATATATATTGGAGAGATTAGAAAGTATTTGTGGTAGAAATATATTGAGATAATCAGGATACAGTGAATATAAATATAGTCGGCTTACAAGGTATTCGGGTTATAATAATCGGATATATATTTAGATCGGGTTACAAAGTATTCGGCTGACAACATTCGGATAAATAAATCGATCGGATCACAAAGTATTCGGGTTACAATATTCGGATAAATAAAATGGTCGGATTGTGAAGTATTCGGATTACAAATATTCGGATAAATAAATTGGTCGGATTGTGAAGTATTCGGGTTATAATATTCGGATAAATAAATTGGTCGGATTGTGAAGTATTCGGGTTACAAATATTCGGATAAATAAATTGGTCGGATTGTGAGGTATTCGGGTTACAAATATTCGGATAAATAAATCGATCGGATTGTGAAGTATTCGGATTATAAATATTCGGATAAATAAAATGGTCGGATTGTGAAGTATTCGGGTTACAAATATTCGGATAAATAAAATGGTCGGATAATGAAGTATTCGGGTTATAAATATTCGGATAAATAAATTGGTCGGATTGTGAAGTATTCGGGTTACAAATATTTGGATAAATAAATTGGTCGGGTTGTGAAGTATTCGGGTTATAATATTTGTGTGAAGGTGGGGAGTCGAACTGGTGTGGGTGGGTGTGGGTGTGGGTGTGTGGGTGTGTGGGTGTGTGTGGGTGTGGGTGTGTGGGTGTGGGGTGTGGGGTGTGGGTGTGGGTGTGGGTGTGGGGGTGTGTGGGGTGGGTGTGGGTGTGTGGGTGTGTGGGTGTGTGTGGGTGTGGGGTGTGGGTGTGGGTGTGGGTGTGTGTGGGTGTGTGGGTGGTGTGGGTGTGGGTGTGGGGGTGTGGGTGTGGGTGTGG